>NC_133330.1:143358982-143568982 GCF_042186555.1 Aquarana catesbeiana | reverse complement strand
TCAAAACCCCTGTCTCTGCAACTGGTGTCTGGGGATAGAGGTTCATCATCTCCTGTCCGTGGAGTCCAGAAGATGCTATCAGTGCTGGGCAGAGGTTAGCAGAGCTCTGCCCTGTTGTCAGCACTTCAGCTTTGGGGGATGGCAATCTCCAGATTTTCCACTGCCGATTCTTTGGCATGCTGCTGGACAGGCACATTCCTCCATCCAAGATCATCCCATGCAGAAACAGGATCATCAAGGTCAGTCAGCACTTGCTGTATCCACCATAAGACCTCCGTGTCCATAGCTGCGGGGGCAGGCTGGCAAAGCACACTGTCACTCTGCCACATTGCCGACTCTTCAGCCAGGATTTCAGAGTTGTCAACTGGTATTTCCTGATAGTCCCAGGCAAAGGGAGCCCAGCCCTGGCGCTGAGCAGAGTCTAGCAGCCGTCTGTAGGCGATCTCCAGCTTCCATTCCTGAATGGCCAGAAACTCTATATCTTCCAGTGCCCAGTGTACTTCCGAGATGTTCAGTAGCCCTTCTCTGAAATCCATAATTTCATCCAACCGCCACTCCAAATCATTCCCAAAGTTAGGGTCCCCTGTCAGCTTCACATACAACAGTCCCAGGCTGCCGTAGCCAAAGCCTTCCGTTGGGCTGTAATCCGCTATCCAAGGGCATGCTTGGGATACATGCCACCGGAGGGCTCTGTAGCTCTCATCCAGCCGCATCTCTGCCCAGACCAGCCTGCTTAATTCAGCTGTCTGCTCCTTGTGCGGTTTTTCTCTCAAAAACAGCACCCACAATCCGTACTGCAACCAGTACCTTTCCTGGATGGAGGGGACAACTTTTCCCTGGTGACGCTGCTCACAGGCTAGCGCTTCCTTCCAAAGTTCGCAGCGGATAGAATCAAGCCATCCCAGCAGAACCTGCTCTGACACTGGTCCTCTGTGCTCTATCTGCATCTCTCGCAACCTCCTTCTGAATTCCTCTTCCAAGGTGGCCGGTATCTGTACCTCTCCTCTTCTCTCCTGCTATCCAGACCTTGGATCCTGGTGGAAGTTTGGATGTCCCAGACTGCAGGAAGCATCCCACAGCTTGCCACCAATGTAACAAAACATCTCAAACTCCGCTTGAGTGCTTTCGTCATTGCTTACCGAGCGCAGGCGATTAGCCTTCTACCCAGCAATATCCTAGCATGATTGCACCTATGTACTGGTGCGTATATAAGGATTAGCGCAGCACCATTCCCACTTGTTAGCTTACGTCCGTATCAGGGGCCAGGCTGGACCTCATTCGGTGCAAGCTGCTTTCCCCCCCCTCACCACTTTTACTACCACATGGTAGCGCAGGAATAATATACCTTACATGTCATATACCGCTTCCTCCCAGTCTGAATATAGATATCAGATATTCCAACCGCACACAAGCACAAAACAAGATGATGATTGTTTAGTTTCTGAACATGGACTCTTTATTAGAACCAAAATACAAGTCTTATATACAGTAGAAGAGGAGGTCCCCCCTTCTGCTCATATTGCTCTAATGCCCCGTACACACGGTCGGACTTTATTTGGACATTCCGACAACAAAATCCTAGGATTTTTTCTGACGGATGTTGGCTCAAACTTGTTTTGCGTACACACGGTCGCACAAAGTTGTCGGAATTTCCGATCGCCAACAACGCGGTGACGTCAAGCCCGTACGACAAGACTAGAAAAGGCCAGTTCAGAACCAAGCGTGGCACCCTTTGGGCTCCTTTTGCTAATCTCGTGTTAGTAAAAGTTTGGTGAGAGACGATTCGCGCTTTTTCAGACTCGTGGCTTTCAGATTGTTTTCTGCGGTTCAGTTTGTGCTTGTGGGTTTGTATCTGCTCTTCAGTGCATGCAAGCAAGTTCCGCGTGACTTTAAGTAGTCATTGTGTTCTTGTTCGTTCTTTACTGTTTTTCAGGTCGCTCTTCACAGGCCTTGCTGTTCTTCAGTGCGTTCTGTTACTTCGTTCTGAGCAGCCGACCGTTTTCTAGCCATGTTGCGTATAGATACTCCTCGTAGAGTTCGTGCTGTGCGGGGGCTTGGTGTTGGGGTCCTGACCTTGACACAAGTCCAGTCCATGAACAGGGTGGGGAGGAGTTCATGGACCAAGAATCGGTTGCTTCAGCGTGACCAGTTCTCTCATATGCCTTTGCTCCGTGAGATCCGTGAGAATAATCCTGATGATTTCAGGAACTTTCTCAGGATGACGGACCCCGTGTTTCACCGTCTGCTGGCTTCGCTGACCCCTTATATTAGCAGGCAGGATACCTGTATGAGGCAAGCCATCACTCTGGAGCAGAGGCTCGTCGCTACCCTGCGGTACTTGGCGACAAGGAGAAGTCTGCAGGACTTGAAGTTCTCGACAGGCATCTCCCCCCAGGCTCTGGGTATCATAATCCCAGAGACCTGTTCTGCCAACATACAGGTCCTGCAGAAGGAGTATATGAAGGTAAGATTTTTATCCTTTAATCTCACATTTTATTGTATTTAATGATTGATAATATATTGTATTTCTTTCCTCATTCCCTAATTGCCATGATTGGAATATGCTGTGAATAGGGATGAGCCGAACACCCCCCTGTTCGGTTCGCACCAGAACATGCGAACAGGAAAAAAGTGCGTTCGAACACGCGAAAACCGTTAAAGTCTATGGGACACGAACATGAATAATCAAAAGTGCTAATTTTAAAGGCTAATATGCAAGTTATTGTCATAAAAAGTGTTTGGGGACCCGGGTCCTGCCCCAGGGGACATGGATCAATGCAAAAAAAAGTTTTAAAAACGGCCGTTTTTTCAGGAGCAGTGATTTTAATAATGCTTAAAGTCAAACAATAAAAGTGTAATATCCCTTTAAATTTCGTACCTGGGGGGTGTCTATAGTATGCCTGTAAAGGGGCGCATGTTTCCTGTGTTTAGAACAGTCTGACAGCAAAATGACATTTTGAAGGAAAAAACTCATTTAAAACTACCTGCGGCTATTGCATTGCCGACAATACACATAGAAGTTCATTGATAAAAACGGCATGGGAATTCCCCAAAGGGGAACCCCGAACCAAAATTTAAAAAAAAAATGACGTGGGAGTCCCCCTAAATTCCATACCAGGCCCTTCAGGTCTGATATGGATATTAAGGGGAACCCCGGCCAAAATTAAAAAAAAAAAATGACGTGGGGTTCCCCCTAAATTCCATACCAGACCCTTCAGGTCTGGTATGGATTTTAAGGGGAACCCCACGCCAAAAAAAAAAAAAAAAAACGGCGTGGGGTCCCCCCAAAAATCCATACCAGACCCTTATCCGAGCACGCAACCTGGCAGGCCACAGGAAAAGAGGGGGGGACGAGAGTGCGCCCCCCCCTCCTGAACCGTACCAGGCCACATGCCCTCAACATTGGGAGGGTGCTTTGGGGTAGCCCCCCAAAACACCTTGTCCCCATGTTGATGAGGCAAGGGCCTCATCCCCACAACCCTGGCCGGTGGTTGTGGGGGTCTGCAGGCGGGGGGCTTATCGGAATCTGGAAGCCCCCTTTAACAAGGGGACCCCCAGAACCCGGCGCCCCCCCTGTGTGAAATGGTAAGGGGGTACTTACCCCTACCATTTCACTAAAAAACTGTCAAAAATGTTAAAAATGACAAGAGACAGTTTTTGACAATTCCTTTATTTAAATACTTCTTCTTTCTTCTATCTTCCTTCATCTTCTGGTTCTTCTGGTTCTTCTGGCTCTTCTGGTTCTTCCTCCGGCGTTCTCGTCCAGCATCTCCTCTGCGGCGACTTCTATCTTCTTCTCCTCGGGCCACTCCGCACCCATGGCATGGGGGGGAGGCTCCCGCTCTTCTCTACTTCTTTCACACAGCGGGAGCCTCCCTCCATGCCAGCATGGATGCGGAGTGGCCCGGAGAAGAAAATGAAGAAGAGCAGAAGAGAAGAAGAGAAGAAAAGAAGAAGAGAAGAGCGGGAGCCTCCCCCCCATGCCATGGGCGCGGAGCGGACCGAGGAGAAGAAGATAGAAGACGCCGCGGAGGAGATGCTGGACGAGAACGCCGGAGGAAGAACCAGAAGAGCCAGAAGAGCCAGAAGAACCAGAAGAAGAAGAAGATGAAGGAAGATAGAAGAAAGAAGAAGTATTTAAATAAAGGAATTGTCAAAAACTGTCTCTTGTCATTTTTAACATTTTTGACAGTTTTTTAGTGAAATGGTAGGGGTAAGTACCCCCTTACCATTTCACACAAGGGGGGCCGGGATCTGGGGGTCCCCTTGTTAAAGGGGGCTTCCAGATTCCGATAAGCCCCCCGCCTGCAGACCCCCACAACCACCGGCCAGGGTTGTGGGGATGAGGCCCTTGTTCTCATCAACATGGGGACAAGGTGTTTTGGGGGGCTACCCCAAAGCACCCTCCCAATGTTGAGGGCATGTGGCCTGGTACAGTTCAGGAGGGGGGGGGCCACACTCTCGTCCCCCCCTCTTTTCCTGCGGCCTGCCAGGTTGCATGCTCGGATAAGGGTCTGGTATGGAATTTAGGGGGAACCCCACGTCATTTTTTTTTAAATTTTGGCTGGGGTTCCCCTTAATATCCATATCAGACCTGAAGGGCCTGGTATGGAATTTAGGGGGACTCCCACGTCATTTTTTTTTTTAAATTTTGGTTCGGGGTTCCCCTTTGGGGAATTCCCATGCCATTTTTATCAATGAACTTCTATGTGTATTGTCGGCAATGCAATAGCCGCGGGTAGTTTTAAATGAGTTTTTTCCTTCAAAATGTAATTTTGCTGTCAGACTGTTCTAAACACAGGAAACATGCGCCCCTTTACAGGCATACTATAGACATCCCCCAGGTACGAAATTTAAAGGGATATTACACTTTTATTGTTTGACTTTAAGCATTATTAAAATCACTGCTCCTGAAAAAACTGACGTTTTTAAAACTTTTTTTTGCATTGATCCATGTCCCCTGGGGCAGGACCCAGGTCCCCAAACACTTTTTATGACAATAACTTGCATATAAGCCTTTAAAATTAGCACTTTTGATTTCTCCCATAGACTTTTAAAGGGTGTTCCGCGGCATTCGAATTTGCAGTGAACACCCCAAATTGTTCGCTGTTCGGCGAACTTGCGAGCACGCAATGTTCGACTCGAACATGAGTTCGACTCGAACTCGAAGCTCATCCCTAGCTGTGAATGTCCCCTTTGTCCTCATGCATGCTGGATTTTTCTGTAATAAATTTTTTAGTCCTTCATACAGATTGGCCTTCAATAACCTCCTCAGCATGTTCTCCTGCCCCTATATTCACCTCATGTAGTCACTTAACAACGTATTTTATCAGCTCCATAGTAGTGCTTTACCCCAAACACCCCCTAAAATGTTTAGAAATGTGATTTGTGCTTTAAATTCAGGCAGAGTGCCAGAGACTTTTTTTTTGTGGTGTCCCCAAATCATTTTTATTAACCCTCCCTCCCCCAACTGCTAAGTCAGCTGATCCCAATTCTCTATCTATCCTCAATCATCTATCTGCTGACTTTGCCAAACCCATACACACTATACCCATCTCTTTTGTGGTCAGATTTATGGATGAATTACCCAAAGCATGTAGTGCAAGGGCCTGCCTGTATACTTTCAAATGGTACTGTTTTAAGTTTTTATATCCTATTATTATCTTGACAGGTAATAGCAGAATGTCAAAATGTCCTCAAATGTATACAGTGTGTATTTATATCTTTGTATTATGACACTTCTTACCTGTCCAGTGGGCTGCCAATAGTGTAACTAAGGAGTGGCTGTTCCAAGTAATACCCTGTATTTAGGCATTCATCTCTCAATGAAGTGGAGAGGGTTACCTGTCCAAGATTTCCACACCCCCCATAATGTTAGAAATGGCCCATGAGAGGGGGGGAGGGGGAATATGATAGGTGTACCTTATACTTTGGTGTTGTTAAATTCCCCTTAATAAATGCTATCTGGAGGTTGGCCAAGAATGTTTGTGTCTAATCTGCTTGCCATGTTTATGTGCAAAAATATTAATTTATTTTTGTTTTCCTCAACAGTTTCCTTCCACGCCACAGGAATGGCAGACTGTGGCCTCCCACTTTGCCCAGCGGTGGGACTTTCCTAACTGCGGAGGGGCAATTGATGAGAAACACGTCCACATCGTCCCACCACCCAACTCGGGGTCATACTATTTCAACTATAAGGGGTTCAATAGTATTGTGATGTTGGCGGTGGTGTCGGCTATTACGACTTCTTGTATGTGGACGTGGGGAAGAATGGCCGGATGTCCGATGGTGGAGTCATCGCCCAGACGGAGTTCTACAGGCGTCTCCAGAATGGCAGCTTGGACTTGCCACCTCCAGAGGACAATGTGGAAGGACTCCCATTCATCTTCGTTGCTGAAGAAGTGTTTGCGCTGGGGGACCATCTTATGCGGCCATTCCCTATGAGGACCCTCACCCCGGAACAGAGGGTTTTTAATTACCGGCTGGCCAGAGCCAGAAGAGTGGTGGAGAACACATTTGGAATCCTCGCCAGCCGGTTCCGCCTATTTCTAACACCCATCCATATGGCGGAGTATAAACTTAATCATATAATCCTGGCGTGCTGTATTCTCCATAACTTTTTACACAAACATTCGGCCAACTATGCTGGCTCAGTTGGGCCTGAGGCCGGAATGATACATGAAACAACACTGACGGCGCTTGAAAGTGGCCGTCCTGGCTTGCCCTCCCTGAGTGCCCGTGATGTCCGGTTACGATACCTGGAGTTCTTTGCGGGTAGAGGGGCCATCAATATGCCAGCAAATTTGTGAAGCCTTTATCAAATAAAAAAGCAAAAAAAAGAAAATCTTTGTGGACATTTACTGCTTGTGTTTGTTTTAGCTGACCCTGACAGAAATGTGTTGAGTCCAGAAAATGGCGTGATTGTGTAACCTTATACAAAGCACTGTTGGGTGTTATTTACTAAAGGCAAAGACATTTTGCACTACAAGTGCAGTGAAACTGCACTTGTAGTGCAAAGAGGATTTGCCCTTAGGAAATAACCCCCATTTTCACAGAAAACACCAATTATATCACTACCAAAGTGTTTTAGCGTTGACACAATAATCCACACATTCTTCCTTAACAATCTCTTTAATACCTGCACAATCACATGTGCATTTAGAAAAGGTTTTTCAAACAAACCAACATGTTTGTTGTCAATCAATTTTTAGGGTAGCATTATAAAAAATAGAAATGTCCATTTAAGCTAAAACAGGCATGTGTAAAACCAACAAGAAAGACACAAATCTTGAACTTACAAAGTTCACATTTGGTAGAACTTGAAGGCAATATCAGACATGAGTATTTAGGAACTGTGTTTGATATTGCGTTCAGATGGGGTGAAGTCACCCCAGGAAAATCCAAATTTGGAAGATGCACACAAATTTCCCAATGTCAACATGTGTTAGCTGTCATCAGGGGGGATCAAGGGACGTGGTTTGGGGGAGAAACCCCTTCCTCTCAGCTACTTTATTATTGAGGAAGGGGTTGCACCCCCAAAACGCGTCCATTGATCTCCTGTGATGGCAGATAGCACATGTTGGCACACTGTGTGCATCCTCCAAATTAGGCTTTTCTACAAATCTTTAAAACATTTTGAACATTGTAGCACACAAAAAAACAAAGGGATTGGGAGGGGTTTTAAACTCGCCCCAAAACATCAATGTTGTTTTTATTTTTTAGAATAACATCATTGATGTTTTTCTGGAGGTTTTCCAATTGTAAATTACACCCCATGATCTCCCCGATCAGGATCTGGGCACTTTCAGATGTGAAAGGATCTGGATCCACAACATCACGATCACCTAAAAAGAGAGAAACCCCCCCAAAAAAAAAGTGTATCAAAAATATGCCGGCATCCATCTCTTACCTGAGCCTGTGGTCACAGACACTCACCTGTTGTGGTGACTAGTTCCACCACGTCTTCTTCCTCCTCCTGCACTTCTTGGGTTGGGGGTATTTCCCCTTCTTCCAGAGGTGGGGGGTCTCTGGTGTCCTCCGAGTCTTTTCTCCCCTATGTAAAATAAAAATTCTATACTTAGCACACAGTGATTTGATGGCAGAACTATAAATAGGAAACATTGCTTGAAAGTGGGGAACAATTGTCTATTTTGGCAGAGTTCCAAAATGTAGCTTTTTCAGTGTCCTTTGTCAAGCTTCAATACTTTACCTGTTTGGTACAAGCTTCACAGATGTAGCCCCCCCCCTATAGTATACACTGGAGCACCTGTGTAAGCACCCTAATAAAAATGGTGTTCTTGTGTCCCACACTAGTGCTCCAGTGTCCAGATGTGAAAACAGCTGCTGAGTGTCCTCTCCTTACACAGAATTTCATTCTAGTAACAAAGCCATCTACACAACCAAAATAGTTTCTGACAAGTAGGGCGTAAAAATTGGGGCTAAATGCATATGGCCTAAACAATGGTGTTTTATAGGCCGAAAGAAAAATGTTTGATACGAACGAATAATGTACCCATGAACATGAAATTTGCCATTTAAAAATGTACACTTGTAAGAAAAGCACATGGAGCAGCACGAACGTAAGAAACATAAAGAATAGGAACACAGGACAGCTACTTACTTTTTGCAGCACTCTCCGGATCTTTCTGTACTGCTCATGTTCTCGTAATTTCAGGTCCGACCACCGTTTCCTGAGCTGATCTTTCGATCGTCGTATCCCGAATTTCCGGTGCAGACTCTTGACCACTTTCGCAATTATCTTGGCCTTTCTGACATTGGGGTTGGGGTAAGGTCCATACTTTCCATCATAGTCGGCCTTCTTCAGGATGTCCACCATCTCCAACATCTCCCCAAAGGACATATTTGATGCCTTAAATCGTCTCCTTCTGGATCGTGACATTTCAGGCTCCGGGCTTTCCTCCCCCTCCTCCTCGTTGCTATAATTAGCACGCACCTTCTGTGTATCCGCCATGTGCTCTTCCCCCACTGCGCAGAACAAAAAGGGGTGGGGAATAGACTAGAAAGAACGTCAGGGGCGGGCGGAGTTACACGCATGCGCAGTGTGTATAAAGCGTAACACGCGTGCGTATTACGTACGATCTGTGAGCTGAGGAAGGAGCATCGAAAAGCGCCGATCGTGATAAACGAAGGTGAGATCTAAACTTGGGCCTATACTGCTTCGAAATTGAAGCCTATATTGTAACAAGATTAGGAGAGTTTGGCCTGACCTTAGGGTTTGTCTTGTGTTGTGTCTTGCAGAGAAAATGGATGGCTTCAATGACCACAATTTCCTCCCCCTGTTCATAGACAAATACAGGGAGCTGCCCTGTCTGTGGCAGGTGAGACATCCTCATTATAATCATAAACAAAGAGGCAGGCAGTGCTGGAGAAACTGCTGGAGTTGGTGAAGCCGGTGGTCCCCAAAGCAACCATCCCCTATTTAAAAACCAAAATTGGTGGCCTGAGGAGCACTTATCTTAGGGAGCGCAAGAAGGTCATGGATTCCCAGAGGTCCGGAGCTGCAGCAGATGACGTTTATGTCCCCAGGCTCTGGTACTATGAGAGACTGCGATTTCTGTCAGACCACACTGAAGTCAGGGAATCCCTCTCAACCCTTCCTTCCACTCTTCCTTCCACCCCAGCTGAGGCTTCCGATGTCCAACCTAGGCCTTCCAGCCAGGAAGAAGTGGAGGAGCCCAGCTGGAGTCAGGTATAGCATTCTTCTACAGATTTCTGGACAATAAAGAAATGATCTTTACTAGATGTTATTATTGATCACTAATTGCTGATTGAAAAAAGTGTTTTACATATCAATAGACAGTAGTGGGCACCCAAAATTGGGACAAGAATGAAAAATGCTGAGCTCAGAATGATAGTCTGTTATATTTGTTAACATTCAATTTGCAACAGTCATGAGGTGAAAATTGTGTGTGATTGATGAGTTAAAAACTAAAACTATGTCCCTTTTTCATACACAGGAAGACCTCAGCCAGGAGGAGGTTGTGGAATGTGGCAGCCAGGAGGAGGCTGGGATTAGTGGCAGCCAGGAGGAGGCGGGGCTAAGTGTCAGCCAAGAGAAGCCTGGGACCAGTCGCAGCCTGATTGAATCGCAGGTTCCTCCCCTCCGCCTTCCATATAAAAGAGCGAGGAAGACGACTCCCATGCAGGATTCAGCGCTCAGGCTCCTTCAGGAGGCTTCTGCGTCCCTCAGTGCCTTACCCACTCCTGAAGAGGCCTTTGCCTGCATGGCTGCCACCAAACTGCAGGGCATGAAGGAGGGTCAATGCCTCCTGTGTGAGCAACTTATTTATAAAGTCCTAACTAAGGGGGTGAGTGGGGAACTAACACCCAAGACCGATGTAATTGAGTTGGACCATCCTCCTCCTACTCCTGCTGCCACAACTCCACCACCAGAGCCACCGCGTGGAAGGAAGCGTGGAAGGAAGACCAGAGAGTGATGGCCCTGGGTTCAGTCTGGTCTGACAAAAGCTGCAGTCTCTCGTATGACCACAGCCTGGGGACACAGATGTCATCTGCTGCTTTCCGGATCTCTGGGACTCCTGGACCAGACTGCACTCCCTTAGATAAGGACTCCTCAGGCCACCAATTTTGCTTGAAAATAATTGATGTCTGCGCTGAGGGTCCAAGGCTTCACCAATTTCTGCAGTTTCTCCAGCGTTGCCTCCTTCTTTGTTTAGATGTGAGCCCTTAATAAAAGTTTTATTTTGGAAAATTATACTCTCCTGTGTGTTTTCATCCAAAAAGGACAGTTTGTTGGTGACGATTCAGGTACATTTCTAACATAAAATGTGAAATTAACAAGGGACAACACCAAACAATCTCCTACAGATTAAATAGAACAACATATCAATGGTGTTGTGGTAACTTAACACAAAAAACACACACAAAAATTTTCTGGAGTACAAATAAAAATCCCAAAAACAAAAAATAAGCCTTGAAAAAAATACAAACCAAAAAAAAAAAAAAATAATCGGCCTTAAAAACAAAAAAAAAAAAAAAAACAAACAACACCAAAATAATGATGTCAGATGTGACAAATCAAAATATATATTGAGGGAATCCCGATAAATAGTAAAGAAATAAGTTTGTGAGAAGTCTGTGTGAATATGAGCAGCAAAAATACTTAATTCTTGTCATATTATAAAGAAGAAGAGAGTGCGCTGTATTAAACCATTTTTAACATTGCAGCGTGACGAAAGTGCTGTATCCATTGCGAACGCTAATTTTACCAGACCGAGCTGTTCCGTGTCGGAATTTCTTCTGAGCATGCGTGGCACTTTGTGCGTCGGAACAGGCCACACACGGTTGGAATTGACGCGATCGGATTTTGTTGTCGGAAAATTTTATAGCCTGCTCTCAAACTTTGTGTGTCGGAAAATCCGATGGAAAATGTCTGATGGAGCCCACACACGGTCGGAATTTCCGACAACACGCTCCGATTGGACATTTTCCATTGGAAAATCCGACCGCGTGTACGGGGCATAACAATAAATCTGTAACCAGAAACAGAATTAACATGAGCTAATTAACTAATCCCTTAAAGCAGCCGATGTGACTCCGTGCCCTCCTGAGCATTGTTATGATTAATCAGGATTTCACTACAGGTCAGATTTGTTAACGAGAAAACTAGCTAAATGGGACTTTAAATGAGGACATTTGAAGAAATGTACCTCCATCCCCAAAATGTATACAAAAAAAGGAAAAAAGGGGGTTTGGGACTTTAAATGAGGCATGCAGCTGGGAAGGGAACACAACATAATACTAGTAAGGATATCTAATGAATGCACCATACCCTGTTTCCCCCAAAATAAGACCTAGCGTGATTGTCGGTGATGGCTGCAATATAAGCCCTACCCCCCAAATAAGCCCTAGTTAAAGTCCTTGTAGGTCTTATTTTCAGGGTAGGGCTTATTTTCGGGGAAACAGGGTAGGGCTTATTTGGGGGGTAGGGCTTATATTGCAGCCATCACCGACAATCACGCTAGGTCTTATTTTCGGGGAAACAGGGTATATGCGACCGCATCGTGTTGCATAGTAACAAGTTGTAAACAGTCAAGTATAATAAATCAAGGAAGCTTTATTTCATAGTCGGATACATAGTATTAAAACGTATATATAACAGCATAATGGTATAGCAGCCTATTATAGTCATAATGGTACCATAGTACAAAATCATCAGACTATTAATTGCATGTAGCTGCATCATAATATAAGTAATGTTTGGTGAGTGGACCATATTAGTGACCAAATAGCCTGCATATACACAGAATCATATAGTAAAGCATATGAGTACACGTTCCATAAAGCTGATCCACAATAACAGAGTAACCCAGCAACAAAGCAGCACGATGTGGATCACAATGGTGAGGTAAAGATTAGATTCAAGCTTATAGTTGTGTGTCTTCACAGTATCATAATGGTAATTGGTGGAATCCAAATGGCATAATATGGTGGAGGTATAGGGAGGTTGTTAATGTGAATAGCATCTAAAAGCTCAACGCGTTTCATGGATCTTTCCAATCTTCAGGAGCAGATGCAATGTAGCTATCTATAAAAAATATATAGGGAGTTATTCAGGGGTTGACCACCGGACAGGCAAGAAAAGGTTTTTGTAATAAGATCTTAAAGTAGCAATGATAGCTTTTGACCATATTAGATTACTTACAAGGAACCTATGTGGGTGGGTGGAGGGCATCGAGGGTGTAAACCTGTCAGGGATATATATGTACACAATCCCGGGAGCTGAGGCGGCACCTAAAGGGCAACTGGTATTTGTGAGGAGCTTAAAACGTAGTGACCACATGTTCATAACCTATAAAAATAAATATAAAAATGCTAAATGTGACTGTATAATAAGACAAAAGTGAGATAAAAATAGAATAATTATCATTAAATGAATGTGTGTGGATACCAAAATAAACCAAAGGGTATGAAAGTTGCAATGTTTTGAAATTTAGAGGGAAAAAAAAGAGGGAGTGAATATGTACAGGTAGATAATAATGTAATGACCAATCCAGGGAAAAAGTAGTAAAAAGAGGTAAAGTTTCAATAGGTAAGCCTATACCAAAAAAGGGGGGGGGGGTTTGGTAGCCGCAATAGTGAAGGTAAAAAGTAACCATAATAATACCTGTGATTCCCCAGACACCTATTGACATCTGAATGGCCACCGGTAGGAAGTGTTTGCGGGCAATGTGTGTCCAGCTAGGATACCAGTTGCCCTTTAGGTGCCGCCTCAGCTCCCGGGATTGTGTACATATATATCCCTGACAGGTTTACACCCTCGATGCCCTCCACCCACCCACATAGGTTCCTTGTAAGTAATCTACTATGGTCAAAAGCTACCATTGCTACTTTAAGATCTTATTACAAAAACCTTTTCTTGCCTGTCCGGTGGTCAACCCCTGAATATCTCCCTATATATTTTTTATAGATAGCTACATTGCATCTGCTCCTGAAGATTGGAAAGATCCATGAAACGCGTCAAGCTTTTAGATGCTATTTACATTAACCACTTGAGCCCCGGACCATTATGCTGCCTAAGGACCAGAGGTCTTTTTCCAATTTGGCACTGCGTCGCTTTAACTGCTAATTGCGCGGTCATGCAATGCTGTACCCAAACGAAATTTGCGTCCTTTTCTTCCCACAAACAGAGCTTTCTTTTGATGGTATTTGATCACCTCTGCGGTTTTTATTTTTTGCGCTATAAACGGAAAAAGACCGAAAATTTTGAAAAAAAATGATATTTTCTACTTTTTGTTATAAAAAAAATCCAATAAACTAAATTTTAGTCATACATTTAGGCCAAAATGTATTCGGCCACATGTCTTTGGTAAAAAAAATGTCAATAAGCGTATATTTATTGGTTTGCGCAAAAGTTATAGCGTCTACAAACTAGGGTACATTTTCTGGAATTTACACAGCTTTTAGTTTATGACTGCCTATGTCATTTCTTGAGGTGCTAAAATGGCAGGGCAGTACAAAACCCCCACAAATGACCCCATTTTAGAAAGTAGACACCCCAAGGAAATTGCTGAGAGGCATGTTGAACCCATTGAATATTTATTTTTTTTGTCCCAAGTGATTGAAAAATGACAAAAAAAAAAAAAAATATTTACAAAAAGTTGTCACTAAATGATATATTGCTCACACAGGCCATGGGCCTATGTGGAATTGCACCCCAAAATACATTCAGCTGCTTCTCCTGAGTATGGGGATACCACATGTGTGGGACTTTTTGGGAGCCTAGCCGTGTACGGGGCCCCGAAAACCAATCACCGCCTTCAGGATTTCTAAGGGTGTAAATTTTTGCTTTCACTCTTCACTGCCTATCACAGTTTCGGAGGCCATGGAATGCCCAGGTGGCACAAAACCCCCCAAAATGACCCCATTTTGGAAAGTAGACACCCCAAGCTATTTGCTGAGAGGCATATTGAGTCCATGGAATATTTTATATTTTGACACAAGTTGCGGGAAAGTGACACTTTTTTTTTTTTTTTTTCATAAAGTTGTCACTAAATGATATATTGCTCACACAGGCCATGGGCATATGTGGAATTGCACCCCAAAATACATTTAGCTGCTTCTCCTGAGTATGGGGATACCACATGTGTGGGACTTTTTGGGAGCCTAGCCGCGTACGGGACCCCGAAAACCAATCACTGCCTTCAGGATTTCTAAGGGTGAAAATTTTTGATTTCACTCTTTACTGCCTATCACAGTTTCGGAGGCCATGGAATGCCCAGGTGGCATAAAACCCCCCCAAATGACCCCATTTTGGAAAGTAGACACCCCAAGCTATTTGCTGAGAGGCATGGTGAGTATTTTGCAGCTCTCATTTGTTTTTGAAAATGAAGAAAGACAAGAAAAAACATTTTTTTTTTTCTTTTTTCAATTTTCAAAACTTTGTGACAAAAAGTGAGGTCTGCAAAATACTCACTATACCTCTCAGCAAATAGCTTGGGGTGTCTACTTTCCAAAATGGGGTCATTTGGGGGGGTTTTGTGCCACCTGGGCATTCCATGGCCTCCGAAACTGTGATAGGCAGTGAAGAGTGAAATCAAAAATTCACGCCCTTAGAAAGCCTGAAGGCGGTGCTTGGTTTTCGGGGTCCCGTACGCGGCTAGGCTCCCAAAAAGTCTCACACATGTGGTATCCCCGTACTCAGGAGAAGCAGCAGAATGTATTTTGGGGTGTAATTTCACATATTCCCATGGCATGTTTGAGCAATATATCATTTAGTGACAACTTTGTGCAAAAAAAAAAAAAAAATTTGTCTCTTTCCCGCAACTTGTGTCGCAATATAAAATATTCCATGGACTCGACATGCCTCTCAGCAAATAGCTTGGGGTGTCTACTTTCCAAAATGGGGTCATTTGGGGGGTTTTGAACTGTCCTGGCATTTTATGCACAACATTTAGAAGCTTATGTCACACATCACCCACTCTTCTAACCACTTGAAGACAAAGCCCTTTCTGACACTTATTGTTTACATGAAAAAGTTTTTTTTTTTGCAAAAAAATTACTTTGAACCCCCAAACATTATATATTTTTTTAAAGCAAATGCCCTACAGATTAAAATGGTGGGTGTTTCATTTTTTTTTTTTTCACACAGTAATTGCGCAGCGATTTTTCAAACGCATTTTTTGGGGAAAAAACACACTTTTTTAAATTTTAATGCACTAAAACACACTATATTGCCCAAATGTTTGATGAAATAAAAAAGATGATCTTAGGCCGAGTACATGGATACCAAACATGACATGCTTTAAAATTGCGCACAAACGTGCAGTGGCAACAAAATAAATACATGTTTAAAAGCCTTCAAAAGCCTTTACAGGTTACCACTTTAGATTTACAGAGGAGGTCTACTGGAAAAATTACTGCACTTGATCTGGCCTTCGCTGTGATACCTCACATGCATGGTGCAATTGCTGTTTACATATGACGCCAGACCGCCGCTTGCGTTCGCCTTAGCGCGAGAGCAGGGGGCGACAGGGGTGCTTTTTTTTTTTTTTTTTTTTTTTTTTATTATTTTTTTGCTTTTTTAATCTTACTTTTAAACTGTTCCTTTCATTTTTTTTTTTTAATCATTTTTATTGTTATCTCGGGGAATGTAAATATCCCCTATGATAGCAATAGGTAGTGACAGGTACTCTTTTTTGAAAAAATTGTGGTCTATTAGACCCTAGATCTCTCCTCTGCCCTCAAAGCATCTGACCACACCAAGATCGGTGTGATAAAATGCTTCCCCAATTTCCCAATGGCGCTATTTACATCCGGCGAAATCTAAGTCATGAAATACTCGTAGCTTCCGGTTTCTTAGGCCATAGAGATGTTTGGAGCCACTCTAGTCTCTGATCAGCTCTATGGTCAGCTGGCTGAATCACCGGCTGCATTCTCAGGTTCCCTGTTGAGACAGGAGAGCCAGAGAAAAACACGGAAGACGGTGGGGGTGGGGGGGGCATTCCCTCCCACGGCTTGTAAAGGCAGTCTAGAGGCTAATTAGCCGCTAGGATTGCTTTTACATGAAAGCCGACCGCTGGCTGAAAAGAATGATACCAAGATGATACCTAAACCTGCAAGCATCATTCTGGTATAACCACTCAAAGTCGTGAATGGCGTACCTGAAGACAAAAAAATGGTTAACAATGGTTAACAATAAAGCACAGTAAACAGTAAAGTATAAATAATTACACACCTGAAAAACAAACATGATAAAACATAATAACAATAACAATAACAATAAAACATTGCAGAATAGAATACAGTAAAAAAGAGCAGAACAATAGAGAGAGAGAATAGAGAGAGAGAGAACAATAAAACGACAACTATTTTTTTTTTATTTCATATTTTTTTTTTTTTTTACACTTTTTTTGTAACTAACTTTTATAACGGTAACCGGTTCCAGGTTCGGGTCTCTCAAAATGCGATGGCATCTTGGGAGACCCTGTGAAAGTGTGCCTAGTCTGTGCAATGCTGTACTCTACGCTAATACTCAACTAGTGAATGGTAGCGTTCAAAACATTCACCAATGCAAAGACCAGGATTGTCAGGACAGGAGGGACAATAATAGCGGGTGTCACGCCTATATCCGCGCTTGCTGCAGACACAACATCTTTTTTGGGGGGTTCGCTGGGTAGGGGTACTCGGGAGGACATAAAGAAAATGCCTCTCATGCAGTCGACTGCATTTGGTTGGGGATGTGAATGGGGGAAGTATGGGCGCTGCAGAAGCGGTGGGTTCCCAATTAGGATTGGCGAATGCAGCAGGAAGGGCATTATGGGCACGACGGGCCTGTGTTTGTCTTTTTGGTGGCAGCGGGACACTACATGTGCTTGCCACCTCACCAGCTTGAACTGCACTTATGGGACTCGCCACGTCACCACGTGTTACTGCAGTGCTGGTTTGACTACGACCGGGGTGTACTAGGCTGCTGGTGCTTGCCAGTTCCCCAAAACGCTACCAAAAAACTGTTAGCGATCGCAGGGATCAGGCCTGACTCTGCGAACGCTGCAGTTATGCGTTTAGTGTTTTGTAAGTGACAGTGATCAATCGATACTGCACTTGGGTGGGCTGGGCCGGGCGGAGGGGCAAAACGCAGGTGCTAGCAGGTATCTGGGCTGATCCCGCTAACACTGCGTTTTTGGGAACCCTAAACTGCTGGTGACGCTAGTATAGATCTGATCGGATCAGATATTGATGCGATCAGATACTATACCACTAAGGGAGGTGTACGTTGCGTGCGTGGGTGTTAGCGGTACTGGCGCTAACCTGACGCTGCCTGGGGCTGGTGCTTGCCAGTTCACCAAAACGCTACAAAAAAAACTGTTAGCGATCGCAGGGATCAGGCCTGACTCTGCGAACGCTGCAGTTATGCGTTTAGTGTTCTGTAAGTGACAGTGATCGATCGATACTGCACTTGGGTGCGCTGGGCTGGGCCGGGCGGAGGGGCAAAACGCAGGTGCTAGCAGGTATCTGGGCTGATCCCGCTAACACTGCGTTTTTGGGAACCCTAAACTGCTGGTGACGCTAGTATAGATCTGATCGGATCAGATATTGATCCGTTCAGATACTATACCACTAAGGGAGGTGTACGGTGCGTGCGTGGGTGTTAGCGGTACTGGCGCTAACCTGACGCTGCCTGGGGCTGGTGCTTGCCAGTTCACCAAAATGCTACCAAAAAAACTGTTAGCAATCGCAGGGATCAGGCCTGACTCTGCGAACGCTGCAGTTATGCGTTTAGTGCCTTGTAAGTGACAGTGATCGATCGATACTGCACTTGGGTGGGCTGGGCGGAGGGGCAAAACGCAGGTGCTAGCAGGTATCTGGGCTGATCCCGCTAACACTGCGTTTTTGGGAACCCTAAACTGCTGGGGACGCTAGTATAGATCTGATCGGATCAGATATTGATGCGATCAGATACTATACCACTAAGGGAGGTGTACGGTGCGTGCGTGGGTGTTAGCGGTACTGGCGCTAACCTGACGCTGCCTGGGGCTGGTGCTTGCCAGTTCACCAAAACGCTACAAAAAAAACTGTTAGCGATCGCAGGGATCAGGCCTGACTCTGCGAACGCTGCAGTTATGCGTTTAGTGTTCTGTAAGTGACAGTGATCGATCGATACTGCACTTGGGTGCGCTGGGCTGGGCCGGGCGGAGGGGCAAAACGCAGGTGCTAGCAGGTATCTGGGCTGATCCCGCTAACACTGCGTTTTTGGGAACCCTAAACTGCTGGTGACGCTAGTATAGATCTGATCGGATCAGATATTGATCCGTTCAGATACTATACCACTAAGGGAGGTGTACGGTGCGTGCGTGTTAACGGTACTGGCGCTAACCTGACGCTGCCTGGGGCTGGTGCTTGCCAGTTCACCAAAATGCTACCAAAAAAACTGTTAGCAATCGCAGGGATCAGGCCTGACTCTGCGAACGCTGCAGTTATGCGTTTAGTGCCTTGTAAGTGACAGTGATCGATCGATACTGCACTTGGGTGGGCTGGGCGGAGGGGCAAAACGCAGGTGCTAGCAGGTATCTGGGCTGATCCCGCTAACACTGCGTTTTTGGGAACCCTAAACTGCTGGGGACGCTAGTATAGATCTGATCGGATCAGATATTGATCCGATCAGATACTATACCACTAAGGGAGGCGCATGCTGTGTGCGTGGGTGTTAGCGGTACTGGCGCTAATCTGACGCTGCCTGGGGCGACGCATATCACCGCCGGGCGATCGGGGGGCTAAACCTTTATTCGGTAATAAACGGCGGGTGCCCTGACACTATAAAAAAAAAAAAAAACTAACCAGCGTCAACCGTAACGGTTATACGGTGATCAGTGGTGAAAGGGTTAACTAGGGGGCAATCAAGGGGTTAAAACATTTATTAGGTGGTATATGGGGGTCCCTGACGCTATAAAACGCTGACGGCGAACCTAAATATTTACCTCACTAACTAGCGTCACCAGCGACACTAATACAGCGATCAGAAAAATGATCGCTTAGCGACACTGGTGACAGGGGGTGATCAAGGGGTTAAAACTTTATTAGGGGGGGTTAGGGGGGTACCCTAGACCTACAGGGGGGTAACTGTCACAAACTGACACAGCAGTAATCAGAAAAAAAAAAAAAACTGCTGGTGTCAGTTTGTGACGGGGGGGGGTGATTGGGGGGGGATCGGGGGGCGATCGGGGGGGGGATCGGGGTGTAATGTGTGCCTGGCATGTTCTACTGTGTGTGTGTGTGTTGGTGCACTCACTCACATGTCGTCTCTCCTCGGGCCGGAACGGAAACTACCGACCCGAGGGGAGATGACATCACTTCCTTTGCTGCTGTTTAGCATACAGCAGCAAAGGAGTGTTCCCATTGGCCGGCGGCGATCGCGAGGGGGGGGCCACGAACGGATGGCCTCCCCCTCATCTCTGATCGCCGGGGGACAGAACGGGACCGCCTCGGGCGGCGGGGGGGGTCCGATCGGACCCCCCACCCGCGGAAGGCAAATCACGTACCCTGTACGTGATTTTGCCTGTCCGTGCCGCCTTGCCGACGTACATCGGCGTGAGGCGGTCGTCAAGTGGTTAACAACCTCCCTATACCTCCACCATATTATGCCGTTTGGATTCCACCAATTACCAATATGATACTGTGAAGACACACAACTATAAGCTTGAATCTAATCTTTACCTCACCATTGTGATCCACATCGTGCTGCTTTCTGAATGGCCACCGGTAGGAAGTGTTTGCGGGCAATGTGTGTCCAGCTAGGATACCAGTTGCCCTTTAGGTGCCGCCTCAGCTCCCGGGATTGTGTACATATATATCCCTGACAGGTTTACACCCTCGATGCCCTCCACCCACCCACATAGGTTCCTTGTAAGTAATCTACTATGGTCAAAAGCTACCATTGCTACTTTAAGATCTTATTACAAAAACCTTTTCTTGCCTGTCCTGTGGTCAACCCCTGAATATCTCCCTATATATTTTTTATAGATAGCTACATTGCATCTGCTCCTGAAGATTGGAAAGATCCATGAAACGCGTCAAGCTTTTAGATGTTATTCACATTAACAACCTCCCTATACCTCCACCATATTATGCCGTTTGGATTCCACCAATTACCATTATGATACTGTGAAGACACACAACTATAAGCTTGAATCTAATCTTTACCTCACCATTGTGATCCACATCGTGCTGCTTTGTTGCTGGGTTACTCTGTTATTGTGGATCAGCTTTATGGAACGTGTACTCATTAAAGAGATTATTTTTAAAGAGATTTTTTACTGTCTAGCACCTACTGACCTTTGCTAATTATAGCTGAGACAACAATGATTGCGTGGAGATTCATGCGTTTTCTAGATAGCGATGGGGTAGCATACTGATCACGGTATTTTTAAAGAGATTTTTTACTGTCTAGCACCTGCTGACCTTTGCTAATCATAGCTGAGACAACAGTGATTGCGCAGAGTTCTGGAGATTCATGCATTTTCTAGATAGCGATGTCACTGCAACACTGGCAATCCGCCTATTTCAATACAGATCGAAAGTCTAGTAATGGACAGAGGCACTATTTCCTACAATGCCCACGATGCACTAAGCCGGCGTATGTGTGAGGTCTTCCTGCTCGGACGCTGTACTCGTTTGGCTCTCTTCACAGATAGGATGTTTTTTCTTTGGCATATCTTCCTGCATATGTGCAGAAAGCTCTGTTGCTGTTGGCCTACAATCCCCATAATTCAATCTGCTATCCTGGAATCATCAAGATCAGCTGTGACTGATCAAGGATATAAATATCTGTCAGCTGCTGCTGGTCCTGTGTGCAGTGTATTGCTGTCTCCCAGGGGCACGCTGGATTATTTGTATTCTGAATGTAAGTACTTAGCTATATACTATCACTTGGCCCTTGCTGCACCAAACGCCCTTTATGCTATTACCATTGCTGCAGTAAAATTTCTACATGATATTACCGTTTTTTTAGTTAAATCTGTCATTATATGCTTATAGATGCAGCGATGGGATTGTATTGAGCCTTCAACATTGCTGATACTAAATCCAGGATCTAAGTGATGCCTCTAATGGCTGCTCCCTTAATTAGGAATATTGTTTACATGCCCCTGCTGAGATATTTAGCTATATCTAATATAGTAAGTCTCATTCTTTAACAAACCTATAAAGTTTTCTCTTCCCAAATGCATATTCTCGCTGATTGACGCTGGTTGCATTTGCTTTAATTTCAGCTTTCTTACTGCTGATTATACTTTCTCTTGCATGACTTGCATGATTTTGCATTCCAATTTAAGGTACCAGCTTGGTGTTCTTTCCTATGCTCGCAGATGCTTAGCGCATGATTTTTATCATTAACAGTTTGTTTATGCGTTAGTTATGTGTGTCTAATGACATTATATCTCATTTTAGAGACATATTCCCTTCTCTGTCTCATCTGTGAACCTTGGCCGTGTCCTGAGGAAGCCTAACGGTGAAACGCGTAGACATACAAGGGCTCACTTCACAATAATCATAGATGCTATATATTACAATTGTCATTGTTTTTTAGATATCTGTATTTTTCAATAAATTTATATTTTTTATACTGCTATATCTTCTCCACTGTTTCTTAGCCTAAAAAGTCCGCCTCCCTGGTAATACTCAGTACTACCTTATTTTGTATCCTCATGCACTATGACCCGCATGCTTGGCCAATCACAGCGTCGTCTGTACAGAGAGAGCTGTCATTGGCCAAAGCCAGGGTGGCTTTGGACAATTATGGCTCAGGGGATTTAGTAAATGCCCCACACTATATAAGGCCGCCTGCGTCGCGGCCTTGTGCAGTGTGTTGCGGTGGAGAGATAGACAGAGAGACAGTGTCATTTGATTTAAGTTAGATAGAGTAGGCAGGCGATTCAGTTAGCTGCACTTACAGTGTATTGTGTGTGTGTGTATATGTGTGTGTGTGTGTGTGTGTGTGTGTATATATATATATATATATATATATATATATATATATATATATATATATATATATATACACACACACTGTATCCAGTTTAGCTAGATCCATTCCTGTTATTCTCTTCCTACTGATAGGCAGGCAGGTGTTTTTACAGCTACCTGAAGAAAATCGGTGGTGTTCTTCTGATCCTATTAGTACCACAGGCAGGCAGCTGCAGTATTTTCAGTTAGTGTAGTGCGTCCTCTGCACAGTGTGCACCTAAAGCTACCTGAAGACAATTGCTGGTGTTCTCATACTAATACTACAGGCAGGCAGTTGATTCTGCTAGATGCAGTATAAGTGTGTATATATATACATCCCAGCTTTGTGCAGCTACATCTCACTGCAGGCCATTAGTATGTCTGGAAGACCAACAAGGAGAGGCAGACAGTCACAAGCCAATAAAAGAGGGCAAGCAGGCTCTGTGTCTAGAGGCAACAGTGCTGGTCATGGACACGGTGCATTCTCATCAGCACGTTGCCGTGGGAAACGCTTGTCCTTTTTTTCAGCAGCTGGCCATGTTGAGCCGCAACATGCCGAAGACTTGGTAGAGTGGATGACCAAGCCGTCCTCATCCTCCTTATCCTCTCTCACCAAGGCTCAGGGTACTTTGTCTGGCAAAGCAGCTGCCAACGCGGCCTCTTCCCTCGGCTCAATGGCATCAGTCACTCCTTCCCTAGCCCCACCACGTCCTCCTGAGGAGTCCCCCGAACTCTTTGACCACAGTGTTGAGTACATGCTCCAGGAGGATGCCCAGCATTTTGAAGGCTCCGATGATGGTACCCAGCTAGAGGAAGGCAGTAACGTGAGCCCAGAGAGAGGGGATGCCCAAGAAAGACAGCAATCTGGCAGTCATGTTCCCCCAGCTGCAGCATATTGCCAGTTTTGCTCCAGTGAAGAGGGAGGGGATGATGAGGTTACTGACTCCATGTGGGTGCCTGATAGGAGAGGGGAGGAAGAAGAGGCACATCTCCAACGTGGCAGGGTGCCCTCCAGGGGCCAACTTAAGGGCAGCCCACCGACTGCATCATACCGCAGAGCTCTGCATGTGCAGGGCGCTGCTGTCTCTGCGCATTATTCCAAAAGTTCTTTGGTGTGGGCCTTTTTTAAGATGAGTACATCAGATCCCACTGCTGCTATTTGCATATGTCTCAAGTGTATCTCGTGTGGCCAAAGCATCACCCGCTTGGGCACCACATGCTTGACCAGACATATGTTGACCTGCCATGCAGTTCATTGGCAAGCGTACCTAAAAGACCCACACCAAAGAACAAAGCGGACCTCTCCTTGCTCCTCATCAGCTGGGATCTCAAACCCCACTATACCTTCAGTCCTCTCTGAAACCTGCACTGAGAAGAATGAAGGTGTAGAATTGGGTGTGTCACAGCCAAGTACTTGCGGCATTCTGCTATCGTTACACCAACATCAGATTGTACCAGGCAAATTTCCCAGCCCCAGCTGCTGCACCACCGAAAAAAGTTCACTCCCAGCTATCCACATGCCCAGAGGTTGAATGCTAGCTTGGCTAAATTGCTAGCACTTCAACTGCTGCCTTTTCAGTTGGTAGACTCTGCCCCCTTCTGTGAGTTTGTGGAATGTGCAGTTCCTCAGTGGCAGGTACCCAAACGCCACTTTTTCTCACGGAAGGCGATTCCGGCTCTCTACCGGCATGTGGAAGGCAATGTTCAGGCCTCGCTGGACAGGGTGGTCAGCGGTAAGGTGCATATTACCGCTGACTCATGGTCCACCAGGCATGGACAGGGACGTTACCTATAATCGCGCACTGGGTGACTCTTCTGGCAGCTGGGAAGGATGCAGGACAGGGTGGAGTAGTGTTGGAGGTTGTTCCATCACCACGAATCCAAAATTCTACTAGTGGTGATTCTGCCACACCTCTCTCCTCCACCCCCTCCTCTTCTTCTTCCTCCATGGCCTCTTCCTGTGCTGATTTGTCCTCGGAACCAGCAGTTCTCTGTAGGCGTTCAAGGGGCTACGCAAGCACGCAGGCAAAAAGATGCCATGCGGTGCTTGAGCTGGAGTTCTTTGGGGACAGGATCCTGGCTCATTTACAGTCCGAAGAAACTCATGGACTTGTACGTGGCTGGGAGAAGGTGGCTGCGGATCATGTCGTCCTTAGTGACCCAGAGAACTCTGGACCAAATACCTCAGCAAACCTATGCTGCATGGCCTCCCTGATCCTGCAAAGCCTGCGGAAGGATCCTTGTATTCGTGGTATCAAGGGGAGGAATGAATACTGGCTGGCAACCCTCCTTGATCCACGTTACAAGGGTAAGGTTGCGGACCTTATCTTGCCATTGCAGAGGGAGCAGAGGATGAAACATCTTCGGGAGAAGAGATGTGCAACGCATTTCCAGAGCCTGGGAGGTTACAATTTCCTGGTCCTCATGGACAACGTGTTGCTGAGGCTTCGGTCAGTCACAGAAGGAGCGGTGGAGAAGGTGACCGTCTGACCGATACATTCAGACAATTTTTTAGATCTCACATTTAAAAAAAAAAAATCAATCGGTTACATCAGCATCAGGTGCTTGGTAGCTGGTGATCTAAGATTGATTCATTTTTATGAAGGTCATCCGATCAACTGATTCGGTGGACAGGCGCACCCTGTGATCGGTTACAAAGCCTCCAGCAGCACTGAATGTGTGTTCCGAAAGAACGCTGGATGCAGGACAGGCCAGTAGCTCAATTGCTTACTGTGCAAGCTCTGGCCAGTGATCCATCCTCAAGACCCAGTAACCCAGAGGATTTTCGGTGGGAAAGGTGTCCAAATCTGATCTTGCCCCTAGGTAATCCTGCACCATGTGAATCAGACGCTGACGATGGTTGCTGGAACCGATCAGACCTTGGGGCTGCGGACTAAAAAATTGTCTGAACGCATCGGTCAGACGGCCACCTTCTCCACCACTCCTTCTGTGACTGACCGAAGGCTCAGCAACACGTTGTCCAGGAGGACCAGGAAATTGTAACCTCCCAGGCTCTGGAAATGCGTTGCACAAACCTTTCTGCAAGGCCTCCCAAAGATGTTTCATCCTCTGCGATGGCAAGATAAGGTCCGCAACTTTACCCTTGTAACGTGGATCAAGGAGGGTTGCCAGCCAGTAATCATCCCTCCCCTTGATACCATAAATACGAGGATCCTTCCGCAGGCTTTGCAGGATCAGGGAGGCCATGCAGCGTAGGTTTGCTGAGGCATTCGGTCCAGAGTCTTCTGGGTCACTAAGGATGACATGATCCGCAGCCACCTCCTCCCAGCCACGTACAAGTCCATGGGTTTCTTCGGACTGTAAATGACCCCTTGAAGACTGCGGCTGATGCTGAGTGCCAGGCTCCACCTCTATGCTGACACAATCCTCCTCCTCCTCGTCCTCTTCCTGTGTGATCGGCGGGCACGCAGGAACACTGTCTGCATAAAGGGGGCTTTGAGAGGTAAGGAAGTCCTCCTCTTCCTCCCTCTGTTCTGCCTCAAGTGCCCTGTCCATTATTCCACATTATTCCATGCAGCGTGTGCTCGAACAGGTGGACAAGAGGGACAGTGTCACTGATGCATGCACTGTCACTGCTCACCATCCTCGTGGCCTCCTCAAATGGTGACAGGACAGTGCATGCATCCCTGATCATAGCCCACTGGCATGGGGAAAAAAAACAAGGTCCCCCGACCCTGTCCTGGTGTCATAGTCACATAGGTACTCATCGATGACCCTCTGCTGCGTGAGCAGCTGCTGCAGCATGGCCAACGTTGAGTTCCACCTGGTGGGCATGTCACAGATTAGGCGGTTCTTGGGCAGGTTAAATTCCTTTTGGAGGTCAGCCAGCTGAGCACTGGTATTATATGACCTGTGGAGATGCACACAGACTTTCCTGACCTGCCTCAGGACATCCTGTAAGCCCAGGTACCTGCCCAAGAACCGCTGCACCACCAAGTTAAGGACATGAGCCAAACATGGCACATGGGTCAGTTGTCCCTGTTGGAGGGCGGAGAGGAGGTTGGTGCCATTGTCGCAAACCACCATATCTGCCTTAAGCTGGCGTGGTGTCAACCACCTCTGAACCTGCCCCTGCAGAGCTGACAGAATCTCTGCCCCAGTGTGGCTCCTGTCCCCCAAGCACACCAGCTCAAGCACTGCATGGCATCTTTTTGCCTGCACGCTTGCATAGTCCCTTGAACACCTACAGAGCAGAACTGGTTCCAAGGACAAATCAGCACAGGAAGAGGCCATGGAGGAAGAAGAAGAGGAGGGGGTGGAGGAGAGAGGTGTGGCAGAATCACCACTAGTAGAATTTTGAAGGCGTGGTGGTGGAACAATCTCCAACACTAATGCGCCCTGTCCTGCATCCTTCCCAGCTGCCCAAAGAGTCACCCAGTGCACAGTGAAAGATGGGTAACATTCCTGTCCATGCCTGCTGGACCATGAGTCAGCGGTAATATGCACCTTACCACTGACTGCCCTGTCCAGTGAGGCCAAGACATTGCCTTCCACATGCCGTTAGAGAGCCGGAATTGCCTTCCATGAGAAAAAGTGGCGTTTGGGAACCTACCACTGAGGAACCGCACGTTCCACAAACTCACGGAAGGGGGCAGAGTCTACCAACTGAAAAGGCAGCAGTGCTAGCAATTTAGTCAAGCTAGCATTCAACCGCTGGGCATGTGGATGACTGGGAGCGAACTTCTTTCAGCGGTGCAGCAGCTGGGGCAGGGAAATTTGCCTGGTACAATCTGACGTCGGTGTACCGATAGCAGATTGCCCTTAAGTACTTGGCTGTGACACACCTAATTCTACACCTTCATTCCTCTCAGCGCAGGTTTCAGAGAGGACTGAAGGTATAGTGGGGTTGGAGATCCCAGCTGATGAGGAGCAAGGAGAGGTCCGCTTTGCTCTTTGGTGTGGGTCTGTTAGGTACGCTTGCTAACGAACTGCATGGCAGGTCGACATGTCTGGTCAAGCATGTGGTGCCCAAGCAGGTGATGTTTTGGCCACGAGAGATACGCTTGAGACATATGTTGCAAATAGCAGCGGTGGGATCTGATGCACTCGTCTCAAAAAAGGCCCACACCAGGGAACTTTTGGAATAACGCTTAGAGACAGAAGCGCCCTACACATGCGGAGCTCTGCAATGTGATGCAGTCGGTGTGCTACCCTTAAGCTGGCCCCTGGAGGGCATTCTGCCTCATTGAAGATGTATCTCCTCCTCTCAGGCACTCACGTGGAGTCAGTGACCTCAACATCCCCTCCCTCCTCATCACTGGAGCAAAGCTGGCAGTATGCTGCAGCTGGGGGAACATGACTGCCAGATTGCTGTCCTTTTTGGGCACCCCCTATCTCTGGGCTCACGTTACTGCCTTCTACAAGCTGGGTACCATCATCAAAGCCTTCAAAACGCTGGGCATCCTCCTGGAGCATGTACCCAACACTGTGGTCAAACAGTTCGGGGGACTCCTCAGGAGGACATGGTGGGGCTAGGGAAGGAGTGACTGATGCCATTGAGCCAAGGGAAGAGGCCGTGTTGGCCAGCTGCGGAAAAAAGGACAAGGGTGTCCCACGGCCACGTGCTGATGAGGATGCACTGTCTCCACAACCAGCACTGTTGCCTCTAGACACAGAGCCTGCTTGCCCTCTTTTATTGGTGTGTGACTGTCTGCCTCTCCTTGTTGGCCTTCCAGACATACTAATGGCCTGCAGTGAGATGTAGCTGCACAAAGCTGGGATATATATATATATATATATATATATATATATATATATATATATATATACTATTACTGCAGCTAGCAGAATCCACTGCCTGCCTGTAGTATTATTAGTATGAGAACACCAGGAATTGTCTTCAGGTAGCTTTAGGTGCACACTGTGCAGAGGACACAGTACACTAACTGTAAATACTGTAGCTGCCTGCCTGTGGTACTAATAGGATCAGAAGAACACCACCAATTTTCTTCAGGTAGCTTTAGGTACACACTGTGCAGAGGACATAGTACACTAACTGTAAATACCGCAGCTGCCTGCCTGTGGTATTAATAGGATCAGAACAACAGCAATTGTCTTCAGGTAGCTTTAGGTGCACACTGTGCAGAGGACGCACTACACTAACTGTAAATACTGCAGCTGCCTGCGGTACTAATAGGATCAGAAGAACACCACCAATTTTCTTCAGGTAGCTTTAGGTGCTCACTATGCAGAGTAGGGATGAGCTTCGAGTTCGAGTCGAACTCATGTTCGACTCGAACATCGGCTGTTAGCAAGTTTGCCGAACAGTGAACAATTTGGGGCATTCGCACCAAATTCGAAAGCCGCGGAACACCCTTTAAAAGTCTATGGGAGAAATCAAAAGTGCTAATTTTAAAGGCTTATGTAGCGCTGACAACTTTTTTTTTTTTTAGCCATATGTGTGTTATACAGGACAATAGTTGTTATAGTGCCATCTTGTGGACAATTGAAAAGGTACAATACTGTTATGTTTCATGATTAAGATAAGTGACATGGAAGTAATTGATTGTTTACATCTGAACTTTAACTGTGACCTACCCACAATGCTCCTGGACAAGGGGAGAACATTGTGGGAGGTTATAAAAAGGCTGGGAGCGGCCATCTTAACTGTCTTGTTCCTGGCATGCGTGGGCTGCCTGCAGAACTCTGTGGGTGTGTGTGTCCCACAGGGTTGCGGCCTACCTTGCGGAGGAGCAGCAGCAGGGATCCTGTCATCGTATCACAGTGTGCTGGAGCAGCAGAAGTGATCGTTCCGGTGACCCGTGGAGGAGGTAACTGAGGACTCCTGGTCGTTAGTGAACGGAGCAGTGTGACGGCGTGGTGGTGGTTCCATACGGACTGAGAACTGTTAAAACAGAGGCATCCATCCGCCCAGATCCCATGTGGTGAGAGGGTTAACACCCAGAAGTTTGTTTAAATACACACACACTTAGAACTGTTACAGAGTGTTACTGGGACTAATAGTCCCACGGAACAAGTTAAGTTGGAGAGCCTTACATCTGAATAGACTTCAGTATCCAAGAACGGATGCTAGAGGTTTGTCTTCTTCATATAAGAACACTTAGTCAATCTGCTGGATTATAATTGCCTTAGTGTATTACATTACACTGTGCAACACCCAGGAGGAACCCTTTGTGCATTATAATTACAAAAGCTAGCGAAGACTGAAGACGTCTGGACTATCTCTTTTATTGCAGGGCCCTGCATTTAGTTACCAAGGATAGTGACTTTACAGTTTAGAGCAGTGGGAGCTCCTGGTATAGATATATATATAATTAGGTATATTTGTGTATGTTACCAATTGTCATAACTATTTACTATACTATTGCACTACGTTGGTGTAATAGTGTAGTCCTTGTAATAACCTTTTACATAAATATATCATTTACACAAAGAAAAAAATTATTTTTGGTTATTACTGAAGTTTGTGTGCAGTGTTGTTATTTCTTCTGCAGGTGGAGCTACAGACACCCAGGTAGAGGTAAATATAAACATAAGTGTACATTGTGGGTTAAAGTCAATACTCATACCATTACAACACTGCACTACAGCTGTGCCAAGGGGATTGAACAATTTAAGAGGGGTAAAGAGATAAGAGGACAGGCCCACTTTAAACCAGCAGCTCCACTGAGAGTTATTGCTACATGTGGGGGCTCGTCCGGGATAACTGTCACTCTGAAATCAAGCACCCCCTTAAGAACCATAGAATGGATCCCCCACTGTGGCACAGTGGTGTGAGGTGGAAGGCACCCGCTCAGAAGCGAGCGTGGCCATGGAACTCTGGGGAGATATCTGGGAGAAAGAACACATTAATCGAGTGGTAAAAACACTATCCCCAGAACAAAGAGCCAAGGTGGTCACAGTAAGACCCAATCATGAGACATTCCGCACTTATGCGTTATTGGAGTGGAGGAAGGGAGTTCCGGAAAATTTCAAGGGTGCAAGTGTTGAACCAAGACCAAATTTTATCTGACCCACCCAAGGGGAGAAGGGGAGAATCTTGCCACCTTCCCCCAGATGAATTCAGCAGAAATCAAGGTTCCAGTCAGCACCAGCTGCAACTGAGCCAGAACTCATCACAGCCCTGGGAAACTTGGTGTCCCAATGTCAAAAAGGGAACCCAACATATTCAGGGACTGGGTACCGAAAACTGGGCATTTTCTCGGGCCAACGGCCTGTACCCAAAGGAGAAGACACCTTTGAAGAGTGGTTGGAACAGGCCACGCAAGTGTTGGTTGAGTGGGACATCCCTGAAACGCAAAAGAAACAGCAGATTACTGAGAGTCTAAAAGGACCTGCTTCTGAGTCCATTCGAAATTTAATGCTCAGTAAACAGAACTGTGTACCCCAAGACTACTTAGATATCCTGCAAGATGTGTTTGGACGTACTGAGAAGGTTTCTGACCTAATTTATCAATTAGAACACACCTATCAAGAAACAGGAGAGAAGCCGTCAGAATATATGAGACAGTTAGACAAGGTCATCCACCAAATATTGTTGAAGGGATTAGATCCTAGTAAGGTGGCGAGCCAAGCAAGTCTTAAGGGGTGCCCAGCCTTTGGATCCTATCACCCTCCAGTTAAGAACTCGCCAAGATGGAGGCACCTTGAAGTACCCAGATCTAATTCGGATTGTACGAGAGGAAGAAGCTATTCTAGAATGGAAGGAGGAGAACATTCAAGAACCAAAGCACACTGTTGGAGTCCGAACAGTTAGTGTGATGAAGGATGAGCCCCAGATTGAGCTTCTTTAGACTCAGGAGACCCCCAAATCCGCCCAATGGAGAGAAAAAAAAATTGAAGAGAGCATCAGGCTCCACCTTCAGAAGCCAATCTGGACTTTGTTTCAACTGTGGAGGGGTTGAACATTTCGGGAACGTGTGCCCAAGTCCAAGGGCTGGCGGAAAACTTCGAAGGGCCCCAGTGAAGGAGTCAACTGGGTGCCCTGTAACTGATGTCAACTCCAACGAAACCCAAGTTCCCAAAGGTCTGAGAGTAAGAGGAGGAATGAAGTTGAGTGAGCGTCCATGGAAACGAGGAGTCAAGATGCGCACTAACAAGCAAAGGAAGCCACAAACCCATGGTGAATTTCCCCTCAACTTAGTGGGGTCCTCTCCGATCATCCCCATCCAGGTAGAAGGAATCTATGCCAAGGCACTGCTGGATACTGGAACCCAAGTGACCTTATTGTATAAAGATTTCTACATGAAGTATCTCAAGCATCTGCCCCTGCAAAAGTTGGAAGAATTGGAGATATGGGGCCTAGGTACCCAGAACTTCCCCTATGAGGGGTATATCCTTATCAAAATTACCTTTGACTCGAGTGTGGCCGGAAAGGCGGAGACTTTCAACACCCTGGCGGTTGTGTTTCCTCGGCCCCCCGGGGCTCATAAAAGTTCCCTTATCAAAACAAATACTGATCTGGTCAGAAGACTCCTGACACAGCTTGTACAGAAGGAAAGTGCCCTGGCCATGAAGGTGCATCCCATGCTAACCCAAGTGTACAAGAATATAGTACACGAACAGAAGGCCCCACCAGAAGGGGTGGGAAAAGTGTGGTGTTTAGACTGAGGTGAAGAACTGCTACAACCGGGTGAAGTGGTATGCATGAGAGCCTCTGTCAAGTTGAGTTGGAGGCAACCTGGGCATTTCATTGTCTTGGAGACGGACACTCAGGAAGAAGATGTGGGTCTGGAGATACTCCCAAAAGTGTTATCTACTAAGGCACTTAAGAGAAGCAGGGGGAGAGTCTCAGTTAGTGTTCAGAACACGACAGCCTTGCCTGTGAAGATACCAGCAAGAATGCTGCTTGGGCAGGCGAATCAAGTGACCCCGGTTTCGCCAAGAGATGTGACAAGGGGGCCAGAAGAGGTGATTTTTACCCGAAAAACACCTCCCTTACGCCTGCGTGGATGGAGAGGGCCAAAGCCCTGAGATGGAAAGAAGTTTTCTCAAAGAGTGAGTTTGATGTGGGGTATGCCAAGAGTGCAGAGCACAAGATTCGGCTGGAAGAAGACAAACCTTTTCAGGAAAGGGTCAGGAGGATCCCATTGGGAGATCTTGAAGATCTCCGAGAACAGCTGGCTGAGCTGAAAAGGACTGGGATTAGCAAGGAGTCCATACGCCTCTCCGATAGTAGTGGTGAGGAAGAAAAATGGGTCACTCCGGCTGTGTATCGACTACAGGACTCTGAACCGACGGACCATCCCTGATCAATACACTACCCCCCGTATAGAAGATGCCCTACAGAGCCTGTCAGGGGTGAAGTGGTTCAGTGTATTAGATCTGAAGAGTGGCTATTATCAGATCCTCATGAGTCCTGAGTAGGGATGAGCTTTGAGTTCGAGTCAAACTCATGTTCGACTCGAACATGGGCTGTTCGCAAGTTTGCCGAACAGCGAACAATTTGGGGTGTTCGCGGAAAATTCAAATGCCGCGGAACACCCTTTAAAAATCTATGGGAGAAATCAAAAGTGCTAATTTTAAAGGCTTATAGGCATGGTATTGTCATAAAAAGTGTTTGGGGACCTGGGTCCTGCCCCAGGGGACATGGATCAATGCAAAAAAAGTTTTAAAAACGTCCATTTTTTTCGGGAGCAGTGATTTTAATAATGCTTAAAGTGAAACAATAAAAGTGTAATATCCCTTTAAATTTCGTACCTGGGGGGTGTCTATAGTTATGCCTGTAAAGGGGCGCATGTTTCCCGTGTTTAGAACAGTCTGACAGCAAAATGACATTTCAAAGGAAAAAAAGTCATTTAAAACTACTCGCGACTATTAATGCATTGCCGGTCCGACAATACACATAGAAGTTCATTGATAAAAACGGCATGGGAATTCCCCACAAGGGAACCCTGAACCAAAATTTAAAAAAAAATGACATGGGGTCCCCCTAAATTTCATACCAGGCCCTTCACGCCTGGTATGGATATTAAGGGGAACCCCACGCCAAAATAAAATAAAATGGCATGGGGTCCCCCCAAAAATCCATACCAGACCCTTATCCGAGCAAGCAACCTGGCAGGCCTGGCTGGCAGGTCACCGGGTGGCCCCGCCCCCCTCTGACGCATGGGGACATGACGGGACTTCCCTGTGGCATTCCCCGTGACGCCACAGGGAAGTCCCGTCAAGTCACCATGCGTCAGAGGAGGGCGGGTTCACCTGGTGGCCCCCGCCCCCCATTATTTAAGAACCATCAGAAGAGGAGAAGCGTCCCACAGCGGGAGCCTCCCTCTATGCCAGCATGGATGCGGAGTGGCCCAAAAAGAAGATGAAGAGAAGAAGATGAAGAGAAGAAGATGAAGAGAAGCGCAAGAGCCTCCCTCCATGCCATGGATGCGGAGCAGCCTGAGGAGAAGAAGGGAAGAAGACGCCGCGGAGGAGATGCTGGATGAGAACACCGGAGGAAGAACCAGAAGAAGAAGAAGATGAAGGAAGATGGAAGATAGAAGAAAGAAGAAGCATTTAAATAAAGGAATTGTCAAAAACTGTCTCTTGTCATTTTTAACATTTTTGACAGTTTTTTTAGTGAATTGGTAAGTGTACATTTGTACCCCCTTACCATTTCCACACAGGGGGGAGGGACAGGATCTGGGGGTCCCCTTGTGAAAGGGGGCTTCCAGATTCCGATAAGCCCCCCACCCGCAGACCCCCACAACCACCGGCCAGGGTTGTGGGGATGAGGCCCTTGTCCTCATCAAGCACCCTCCCAATGTTGAGGGCATGTAGCCTGGTACGGTTCAGGAGGGGGGGCGCTCTCTCATCCCTCCCTCTTTTCCTGTGGCCTGCCAGGTTGCATGCTCGGATAAGGGTCTGGTATGGATTTTTGGGGGGACCCCACGCCATTTCTTTTTAAATTTTGGCGCGTGGTTCCCCTTAATATCCATACCAGAGCTGAAAGGCCTGGTATGGAATTTAGGGGGACCCCCATGTCATTTTTTAAAATTTTGGTTTGGGGTTCCCCTGTGGGGAATTCCCATGCCGTTTTTATCTTCTATGTGTATTGTCGGACCGGAAATGCATTAATAGCCGCGAGTAGTTTTAAATGACTTTTTTTCCTTTGAAATGTCATTTTGCTGTCAGACTGTTCTAAACATGGGAAACATGCGCCCCTTTACAGGCATACTATAGACACCCCCCAGGTACAAAATGTAAAGGGATATTACACTTTTATTGTTTCACTTTAAGCATTATTAGAATCACTGCTCCCGAAAAAACGGCCGTTTTTAAAACTTTTTTTTGCATTGATACATGTCCCCTGGGGCAGGACCCAGGTCCCCAAACACTTTTTATGACAATACCATGCATATAAGCCTTTAAAATTAGCACTTTTGATTTCTCCCATAGACTTTTAAAGGGTGTTCCACGGCATTTGAATTTTCCACGAACACCCCAAATTGTTCGCTGTTCGGCAAACTTGCAAACAGCCCATGTTTGAGTTGAACATGAGATCGACTCGAAGCTCCTCCCTACTGAAGAGATTGGAGTGACTACAGCAGGAGTACCCAGGTATTATTGTAATGCCTCCCAGATTGCTGCAGAGGGTTTACCCAAGTTATCAAGGAAAGATCTTAGGAAAGATCAACAAGAAGATCCACTCTGCAGTCTGGTATTGGAAACTCTGGAGGGTGGGGGCGTGGCTAGCCGGCGCAGTGAATGGACGCTCACTGAAAGAGCTCCTCTCTGCCATGGGCCATCAGGCAATATTACAGCGACTAGAAGCCTTAATTTTACTCACAGCCAGTGCGGTTCAGCTTGGGGACCCCTCAGGATGGCATCATGGAAGAGGAAAGAAGAAATCTACCCAAATAAACTGCCAGATTACTTTATGTGGCAGCGGCGGTCTCCGGAGCAAGATGGCGGTGACAAGCAGGGGAAAGGTACACAAGGCTCTCTCTCACAGAGCAACGCTGCACAGGGGAGACGTTCGGGCCGCTCGGACAGTTCACCTGTAGCGGGCAACTACTCCTTACCACCTTCAGCCTCATCCAGCCCAGCTAAAAGCAAACAAAAACTGGAGCACACAGAGGAGGAAGATGAAGAGGTAAGCCTGCACTCATCTCAGGATGACACTAGGGAACTGCAGGACTCCATAACTGACTTCCCCACTGCAAACACACCAATAATGGACACCACGCTTGAAGATATGCTGATATCTCTAAGATCTACATTGCATGCAGATATACAGTCATTAACCAGACAATTCAAGACCGAAATTTCATCGGTAAATAAAAGAATATCACATGTAGAAACGAAAATGGCAGAGTTTGCATGCACTTTTAATGAACTATTGGACGCCCATAATGATAGAGACGACGACATGCTGCAACTGAAATTGAAACTGGCAAATCTAGAAGACAGGTCTAGAAGGAACAATGTTAAAATACGGGGGATCCCTGAAACAATTAAACCTCCAGACCTAAAACCTCACTTCATACAAATGCTGAAATCAGTCCTTCCAGAAGTACCACATGATGAACTCATTGTGGACCGCATCCACAGACTGCCAAAGCCTAAACACATTGCTGCACACCTACCAAGGGACACTATTGTCAGGATCCACTTTTATCACGTCAAGGATCAGTTTATGACAGCAACAAGAAATCGTGATTCCCTACCAGAAGATCTACAAGACCTATCTTTTTATGCTGACTTATCAGCCTTTACTATGCAGCAGAGGCGCCAACTGGCTACTATTACAAAGCCCTTAAACAACCACCACATCACGTATCGGTGGATATAACCAGCAGAACTCATGATCATAAAAGAAGGCACTATGCATATGATTTCCAACATTAAAGATGGCCTCCGCCTCCTGCGGGAATGGCAGATTATCACGCCTGATGCCTCTGACCAGGACAACAATGGCTAGAAAGCAGTACAAACAAGCTAACTAAACTCTCAGGAGTTCTGTGCTTTTACTACACCCCTGATGGCCCAGGGGATTGCCACTCTTTGTTTACTTGTTAAACACCCCTTAAGTTGAGCGGTTGTTCTTACCGCACAGATTCTTTCACGAATCACAAGTTAACACTGTTATTTTATCTGTTTTTCACTAACTGTTTCTTTGAAGTTTCAAGGACTCGTATCCATCTTTGTGTGCTAACAAAGACATCTACTAACACCGCCTGATGAAAGACTCTACCCACCGGACCATCCTTAACATCCACCCGGAACAGCAAACACCTGAAGATCTTCTCATCTCTACGTCCCACCACACCAACTGAAACACAACCATCAGCAGTAATCCATCCTTCCAGATCCACCTCCACCTCATATTGGACTCAAGGTAAACCAATTCTATATTACTTTTTGATGACTAGAGGTACTCTAACCCAACAATTCTACCATGCCTATCAAAATTGTATCTCTCAACGTTAAAGGGCTAACTAGCCCATATAAAAGGCAAATGGCATGGAAAGAAGCCAAAAATCTTCACAGTGACGTAATGTGTTTCCAGGAAACCCATTTTGCCTCGCATAAACCGCCCACCTTTCAAAACTGTAATTTCCCCCATGTCTTTCAAGCAAATTACATCTCAAAAAAAAGAGAAGTAGCAATAGCAATTAAGGACACACTACAATTCCAAAGTTTGGATGTACATTTAGACAACTCAGGAAGATTCATAGTCCTAGTATGCGAACTCAATGGCGAAAAATACACACTGGTGAATGTATATCTTCCCAACACCAAACATCTTTCATTCCTAAAAAAGGTGTGGAAAAAAGTATCAATAATGAGGCAAGGACATGTCATCATGTGTGGAGACTTTAATGTTGTCCCCAATGGAGAATTGGACGTATCCAGTCAAACAAAACACTCAAGAAGAAGAACCACCCTGAATAGTTTCATTTCCTCTTCCGGTTTGTATGATGTGTGGAGATGTCAACACTCATCTGAAAAAGACTTTACATTTTACTCTAATGTACATCATACATACTCTCGTATAGACCTGTTTTTGGTAGATAAATTTATCTTGCAACAGGTTTCAAAATCAGATTTGCATTGTATCACATGGTCGGACCATGCTCCGATCTCTGTGGTCGTGGGGGATCGTCGCACCGAGACCAGGGCTAACAGCAAAACGATATTTACATACTATCTCAACCCCAAAATCGAGCGCAAATAGAAAAAGCAATCAAAGAATATTTTTCCATCAATGCCCCCTCGGTGGACGATCCGTTCACGCTATGGAATGCCCATAAAGTTTAGATAAGAGGTCTACTAATACAGATGAGTGCAAGGGCAAGGAGAATACGATCGGAAAGGTTAAACGAATTATTAGGTAAAATCCAGAGTTTAGAAAATACAAACAAACAGCAACCCACACAGGACACAAGAGAAACAATGTTTAGGACAAGGCAAGAATTAAGAACACATCTGATAGCTCATCATAACCACCAACTAAGATCTCTCAAAGCCCAGACATACAGGTATGGGAACAAAGCAGGGAAGTTATTAGCTACACAACTAAAGGAAAAAATTATTAAACAAAAAATCCCCGACATCATCAATCCTAAATCTAAACAGACAGTAAACAACCCAAAGGAAATAGCGGACGCATTTAGTGATTATTACGAGGAATTGTATAATCTTAATACTGACCCAGACACACATCAACCCAACGACGTGTTGATTTCTGATTTTTTAGAAACAATACATCTCCTTAAAATTTCCCAGGAAGACTTATCTTGTCTGAATCAACCCTTTACTTTACAAGAAATAGAAAAATCCATCAAACACCTCCCCCACAACAAAGCCCCAGGCCCAGACGGTTATTCCTCCGAATACTACCAATTATTTACCTCTATCCTTGCCCCTCATTTACTTCCAGTTTTTGAAGCAGCCTCAATCACAGCAAAATTTCCCCCAAACATGCTTACAGCCACAATAATCACCCTCCCAAAACCAGGTAAAGCACCGAACCTACCACAAAATTTTACGCCAATATCCTTATTAAATGTAGATGTTAAACTGCACGCCAAAATAATAGCGAATAGAATATCAACTATTTTACCCAAATTGATAAATTATGACCGGGTGGGATTTGTAATGGGCGGCCAAACCACGGACGCCACCAGAAGGATGTTAAACCTACTACACATGGTTGGGGAAAACAAGGAGCCTTCTCTGCTTCTGACTTTAGATGCAGAGAAGGCCTTTGATAGAGTACACTGGGGATACTTGGCCAAAGTCCTGGAAAAGTTTGGACTTGTCGGCCCATTGCAAAAAGCCATAATGGCACTATATTCCTCACCTTCCGCATTTGTGTACACAGAAGGAATGTTCTCTAAACCATTCCTCATCACAAACGGGACCAGACAGGGGTGCCCCCTATCCCCCATAATATTCACTATGCTTATGGAACCACTAACGGAGAAAATAAGATCTCACCCGACCATACAAGGTATTAAATCGCAGGTCCGTCAACATAAGATCTCATTATTTGCTGATGATGTCATCCTATCATTCTCAAACCCAGCTACCTCACTGCCCGCAGCACACGATGTCCTTAACCACTTCAGCAAGGTTTCCTACTATAAAGTAAATGCATCCAAATCCAACATACTAGAAATTCATATAAATAACAAACATGAAAAATTCCTCAAGAATACCCTTCCATATCCCTGGACAACAGACTATATTAACTACCTAGGTATTAAACTTACGCACCCCATATCAAACATATATAACATCAATTACATCCCTCTACTGACTTCCTTCCAACCAGAACTATCTAGACTTGGGAAAAATTATTTGACGTGGTCAGGCCGTTTAGCAGCGTACAAAATGCTCATTCTCCTGAATAGGGATGAGCCGAACACCCCCCTGTTCGGTTCGCACCAGAACATGCGAACAGGAAAAAAGTTTGCTCGAACACGCGAACACCGTTAAAGTCTATGGGACACGAACATGAATAATCAAAAGTGCTAATTTTAAAGGCTTATATGCTAGTTATTGTCATAAAAAGTGTTTGGGGGGCGTGGCTTGGCGCGTAACAGCGATGGACGCTTAACACAAGAGCTCCGGCTTCCAGGCAGCCTTAGCCTGTCACTTTTCACCCCAAGCACTCGATAATGAGCAGAAGGAACGCAGGGACACCCCGCACGAGATCCCACCGCTCATCGGCAGCATATCAGGGGAGGAACATTGAGGATTTGTTCTGGAATCCTCCGCCGGCACGAGAAGGCCTGCTAGGAGCCAAGATGGCGACGCCGCGTGTAACGGAGGATGATTACAGTGAGGACTCTCAATCTGCGGCTGAAGAAAATGGTAGGATTAGCCCTCACCCAGACCTCCCTCTAACATATGCCGGCATGCTTCTCGGCGGCGATAACGGATCTAAAATCCAGCATGCTGATCCTCACAGATAAGATGGCCACTGTAGAACATGCAGGCAAATGCAGGGACAAGGCAATTCACCGCCTGGACAGAGTTACCCATACACAGTCCCAACAACTTATTGAGATTAACAAACATTTTGAGGACTTAGATAATGGGGGGAGAAGAAATAATATTAGGGTCAGGGGAATTCCAGAGACCGTGGAGGCTGACCAAATCACCCCAGCTTTACAGAGGGTCTTTAACAGTCTGCTAGAAAGACCAGAGGAGACAGACATTGAATTTGTAAGAGCTCACAGAGCACTCAGAGCAAGAGGTCCTGACAATATGCCACCACGTGACATTATATGCTGCTTGCAGAGCTTTGCCTTAAAAGAGGACATTATGCGTAAAGCACGCAGGAACGACCAGATTGTCTTTAACGGAGAAACCATCATGCTCTTCCATGATCTGTCCCAGATCACTTTAAACCGCACAGCTCTCAGACCATTACTTGACAAGCTAAGAGAAAAGGATCTTCGATACACATGGCGATTTCCGTTCGCATTCCTGGTGATTCACAACGGGAGACAGCACACATTGCGCTCACCAGAGGATCTCCCAGATTTCTGCCAAGCGCTGCATCTGGAACCTGTGGACCTGCCAGAGTGGTATCAGGAATTTATGCTACCTCCACTGGAAAGATCCTCCTTTTCATCGCCCGACAAACGCCTTTCCAAGAAGATGAAATCAGCACGCCCTGGAGGGTCACAGGCAGGAACTCCAAATAATAGACCTCATGCACCCAGGTGTTTTGAAGAAGTCTGAAGATGTTCACTGAAACTCACACTATACATGAACGATAGTAAGTAAATTCAACTTACCTGAAATAACGCCATGCATGTTGACCCCAAAGTTTTGAGCTACCAGCAGCCAAAGACACTCCGGCTGGATTTGTCTTGTCTTGACAAACGAATCTACACTTCTAGAGTCAACAACACACAAGGAGCCGGGTCTTGTCGACCAGTTATCTCAGATGGAGATGTTGCCTACGGGGACTGTTGCTTTTACCCCCCATGCTGGCTTATGCCAACTCTATAGGTAGACTACTTACTTATAGCAAATATGACAGACTTGGTGATATTAGCAGAAACAATTGGTTTTCAGATCACAACTGTTTATCTTACATTTCAACAAATATAGACTATAGAAATGTCGATGACGGAAAAATTTAAAAAAACAAAACAAAAAACAAACAAAGAAAAATAAAAACTACAAGTTGTAGATTCACTTTAAAACCATCTTTGAAGGGAAGACAACAAGATGATACCCCCGCTTGGAGGGGGGCCTTGAAGTCTCTTCGGAGAACAGAGGTATAGCCAAGCAAATCATCGACATTTCTCCATATAAAGTTAATTGAGTTAAGAGGCTAGGGGTTGTAGTAAGTTCCTTCATTGTTGCACTTAGGGTGCATAGTTGACCAAAACTGTTTACACTATGTTTATAATGGCTGCTTCCGATTTCTGCTCACAAGTTGAGTGTTACATTTCTAATTCAATTAGTTGGATTAACCCAAGCGATTAGGCGGCTGCCAATCACGCTCTGACAAAGTGCTCCTTGACAAGAGAGGATCTTCCTGGCTGGGAGCACTAATATATTACCTTGGTTCCATTGGGTTCCCAAGGAGATTACAATATCTCTCACTTACTCAGTATTCATTCTTCAATTTTTCTTCCTTATATCTTTCTACCTATACTTTCTTAACAGGTAGCGTATAATATAACGGAAACTTAAGTTCTATTTCTAGTTATTGCTTCGACTCAGTTATTGCTCAGCTCTCTCTGAGTCCTCAAGATGGCATACTCATCCCTGGGACATGAGCCTACAGTGATTTCTCACAACATGAAGGGCCTGAATATCCCTGAAAAGCGCAAAACCCTTTTAAAGGAACTCAAAAAAGGTAAACCTCGTTTTGTGTTTTTACAGGAAACACACTTCAAAACTCAACAAATCCCTAAGCTGATGGACTCTTTTTTCACACAGGCATACCATGCAACGAATGACTTAGCAAAATCCAAGGGAGTGTCCATACTTATTAGTAGGGATGCTTCCTTTGAATTAACTGGCAAACTCATAGATCCAGAGGGAAGGTTCATATTCCTGAAAGGGAATTGCTGCAGTACACCTATCACGCTAGCAAATGTTTATTTCCCCAACACAGCACACTTAACCTTCTGCCATAAAATTATTGGAAAACTCAAAGATTTTGGCTCAGGTTGTATCAGTTTAGGAGGCAATTTTAATGTCCCACTGAATCCTCTCAATGATACGTCCACAGGCAAAACCTATATTACGTACAAAATACTCAAACTTATTAACTTAAAAATATTACTGAACTCACTACAACTAGTAGATTCTTGGAGATTTATTTACCCTGAGGGAAAAGACTACACCTTTTATTCCATATCCCACAGCAGATACTCGAGAATAGATTATATCTTTGTCTCACAAAGAGACCTAGATGTAATCTTAGGAGCTAAAATAGGGATACAGACCTTCTCAGACCATGCCCCCATTTCAATATCATTGAAGATCACAGAACCCTGACCCAAAACAAATATTTGGAGATTGAATTCGGCATTGCTGACAGACCCAACTTTACTGCCTCAAATAGCGTCGTCATTGACAGAATACTTCAAAACTAACACCACACCAGACGTCAATCCCCTTTCAATATGGGAAGCACATAAATGCACAATCAGGGGAGAACTCATTAGAATGGGTTCTCACCGCAAAAAAGAAAGGGAAAAAAAAATTAAATCCCTGACAGAGAAGATTCGCACCCTGGAATCCCTACATAAACAATCCCTGACAGAACACTCGGCAATTGAACTCCTAGAAAACAGAAAGGCACTCCAACAGATTTTTGACACAAGGGCTAAAAGATTCTTATTTTTCCAAAAAAAAATCTACTACGAACACGGCAATAAAACAGGAAGTCTATTAGCAAGAGCCATAAAAAACGCGAAGACACAACAGAACATCTCAGGCATACGAACAAAAGAAGGGAACCTAGACATCACTACCAAAAAAATTGCATGACACTTCCATGATTACTACACGGCCTTATATAATTTACCTAACCCACAGAAACCTAGCTCAATTTAGGGAACAAGATTACAAGCCATACGTCAATATTTAATAGATTCAAAATTACCCACATTATCAACTGAAGACATTTCTCAACTAGAAAGTCCCATAGAAGCCTTCGAATTACAACAAGCGATCAAACACCTGAAGACAGGGAAAAGTCCGGGGCCGAATGGCTTCACGGCAATCTATTACAAAACATTTCAGGAAACTCTGCTCGGACCGCTTCTACGGGCTCTGAACTATATGTCTGAGCCCAGGGAGATCCCAACAGATTTTCTCAAGGCACATATAACAATTCTTCCCAAGCCAAACAAGGACCTGACAGAATGTGCGAGTTACAGGCCAATATCTCTGTTGAATCTAGATGTGAAACTGATCTAAAAAATATTAGCCAATAGATTGAAACCTCTGCTTCACGGTCTGATTGGAAGTGAGCAAGCAGGATTCATGCCAGGAAGAGAAACCAGAGATAATGTTATCAAAACGCTCAATTTAATGCATGCAGCCGGGGTGCGGAAAATTGAAGGCCTTCTCCTGTCCACGGACACGGAGAAGGCCTTTGACCGCGTAGCCTGGGATTTTATGCTAGAAACATGCAGGTTCATTGGCTTGGGAAACAATATGATGTCTTGGATCTCTATGCTTTATAAAAACCCTACTGCGCAGTTGAAGATCAATGGCTCTCTGTCAAACACAGTAAAGATCAACAATGGTACGAGACAGGGATGTCCTCTCTCGCCCCTGTTGTTTATTCTAACGTTAGAGCCATTTATCAGACGAATTTGTAGCAGAAAGGGCAATACAGGGTTTTGAAGTAGGAAAAAAAGAGTACAAGGTAGCGGCATACGCAGATGACTTGTTGTTTTTCATAACGAACCCCCACATTTCACTTCCCTCCTTGATGAAAGAATTCTCTATTTTCGGGTATTTCTCAAACCTTAAAATTAATTATGCCAAGTCCGAAATTTTAAACATCTCGATCCCTACAAATAAATTAGAACTCATCAAGTCAAATTGCCCCTTTAAATGGGTAGGCTCAGCGCTTAAATACTTAGGGATATGGCTGACTCCCAAACTTTCCCAAATTTTTTAACACAATTTCACCCCCCTACTGAAAACAATATGCTCAGATTTACAAAACTGGCATCTAAAGGGCTTCTCCTGGTTTGGACGGGTAGCTATCTGTAAAATGATTATTCTACCAAGAGTTTTGTATCTATTTAGAAATTTACCGATAAAAATCCCCCAAAACTTCTTTAAATTGCTTCACTCAACTCAAACTAAATTTGTTTGGGCCCACAAAAATCCCAGAGTAAGAATTTCTCAGCTTACTAAGCCCAAAGACAAAGGGGGGATGGGAATCCCAGACTTCTGTATTTATTACCTCGCCGCCCATGTAACCAGGATAATAGACTGGCATTGCCACTCTAAAATTAAAGATTGGGTGGAAATAGAAGAAATATTAAGCCATACACCAATCAGATATTCACCATGGATTAAATGGAGAAGTCTCCCAGTAGAGATGAGGACACATCCATTAGTGGGCACTACCCTAGCAATATTCCATAAGTTAACAAAACTTACAAACTTCTCGCACTTCTTAGCCCGCTTACTCCATTACAGAATAACCCCGACTTCCTACCGGGAATGGGAAATCTACAATCTACTGACACAAATAAACCCCTACTGGCTTTACAATGCTTCCACAATCAAGAGTTCAGGGACTTTACAGACATCAAACACACAAACAAACTACCAGATCTACAGCTTTGGACGTATTTTCAATGCCGTAGTTACCTTAACAGAACACAAAGAAAACACAATTTCAACAGACCACTAACGGAACTAGAGTCAGTTTGTCAGACAGAGGAACCCATTTCCAAAGTGACTTCACTAGCATACCACTGGATTCAAACAGGGGAAGACAAGGATGAGAGGGATCTCAGAGAGAGCTGGTCGAGAGCACTAGGTATTCCGTTGTCGACCTCACAATGGAAGAAAGCATGCATTTTTGCTCATAAATGTTCCCTGAGCATAAGAACTCAGGAAACAGCATACAAGTTACTCACTCAATGGTATGCCACACCAGTAAAGCTACACTCTTGGTTTCCGGACCATTCAGATACCTGTTGGCGTTGTAACTCTGAAAAAGGGTCCTTAATAAACATCTGGTGGCAATGCCCTGTGGTGAACACATTCTGGGCAAAGGTCAGGGAAATTATATTCTTGATAACAGAAACAAAATTAAAGCTGGATGCAGTGGAATGTCTCCTGCATGTCACGGAATTTCCCATTAAGAGGTACAAACACTCACTTACCAAATACCTTCTGAATGCGGCCAAAGCCTTCATTCCACTGTACTGGAAATCTACAAAAATCCCGACTATTCGGGAATGGTTGGGTAAGATAGCGGAGTTCTATGAGATGGAGGAGACTATTGCACAAGCAGGAGAAAATGTGGAACGTTTTCACAAAACTTGGTCACCTTGGCTTATATATAAATATTCGCAGGCATATCTAGATGTTATGAAATAGGACATTGTTGTAAGTTTACTTTCATTGGACTAAACTCAGTAATGAAAAACAGTCAAAAGATGAATATAGTTTCCCATTAACTGAACCTGAAAGTACGATCATTACTACCCTTCTCTCTCTTTCTTTTTCCAAACTATCCTTTCTCTTTGGATGACAATATTAGATTCACAAATGACAGTTATTGACACTAGCTTTAATAAATCTTGAAGTTGAGCAATCACAAATAGTTTATACTAATTCTTGCAACTTAATTGAAGTTCAGTATTGTTTCTGATGTTATATCTAACATTGTATAGCTTTATGTGGAGCTGCTTCTCCACAGATGTATCTCTTTATTCTTTACAATAAACTTTGATGAAAAAAAAAAAAAAAGTGTTTGGGGACCCGGGTCCTGCCCCAGGGGACATGGATCAATGCAAAAAAAAGTTTTAAAAATGTCCATTTTTTCAGGAGCAGTGATTTTAATAATGCTTTAAGTGAAACAATAAAAGTGTAATATCCCTTTAAATTTCGTACCTGGGGGGTGTCTATAGTATGCCTGTAAAGGGGCGCATGTTTCCCGTGTTTAGAACAGTCTGACAGCAAAATGACATTTCGAAGGAAAAAACCCATTTAAAACTACCCGCGGCTATTGCATTGCCGACAATACACATAGAAGTTCATTGATAAAAACGGCATGGGAATTCCCCACAGGGAAACCCCGAACCAAAATTTAAAAAAAAAATGACGTGGGAGTCCCCCTAAATTCCATACCAGGCCCTTCAGGTCTGGTATGGATATTAAGGGGAACCCCGGCCAAAATGTAAAAAAAAAATGACATGGGGTTCCCCCTAAATTCCATACCAGACCCTTCTGAACCGTACCAGGCCACATGCCCTCAACATTGGGAGGGTGCTTTGGGGTAGCCCCCCAAAACACCTTGTCCCCATGTTGATGAGAACATGGGCCTCATCCCCACAACCCTGGCCGGTGGTTGTGGGGGTCTGCGGGCGGGGGGCTTATCGAAATCTGGAAGCCCCCTTTAACAAGGGGACCCCCAGATCCCGCCCCCACCCTGTGTGAAATGGTAAGGGGTACTTACCCCTACCATTTCACTAAAAAACTGTCAAAAATGTTAAAAATGACAAGAGACAGTTTTTGACAATTCCTTTATTTAAATGCTTCTTCTTTCTTCTATCTTCCTTCATCTTCTTCTGGTTCTTCTGGTTCTTCCTCCGGCGTTCTCGTCCAGCATCTCCTCCGCGGCGTCTTCTATCTTCTTCTCCTCGGGCCTCTCCGCACCCATGGCATGGGGGGAGGCTCCCGCTCTTCTCTTCATCTTCTTCTTCATCCTCTTCTCTTCTTCCTTCTCTTCTTCTCTTCTTCATTTTCTTCTCCGGGCCTCTCCGCATCCATGCTGGCATGGAGGGAGGCTCCCGCTGTGTGACGGCGTCTCCTCGTCTGACGGTTCTTAAATAACGGGGGCGGGGCCACCCGGTGACCCCGCCCCCTCTGACACACGGGACATGACGGGACTTCCCTGTGGCATTCCCCGTGACGTCACAGGGAAGTCCCGTCAAGTCACCGTGCGTCAGAGGATGAAGAGAAGAGGATGAAGAGAAGAGCGGGAGCCTCCCCCCATGCCATGGGTGCGGAGCGGCCCGAGGAGAAGAAGATAGAAGATGCCGCGGAGGAGATGCTGGACGAGAACGGCAGGGGAAGAACCAGAAGAGCCAGAAGAACCAGAAGAAGATGAAGGAAGATAGAAGAAAGAAGAAGCATTTAAATAAAGGAATTGTCAAAAACTGTCTCTTGTCATTTTTAACATTTTTGACAGTTTTTTAGTGAAATGGTAGGGGTAAGTACCCCCTTACCATTTCACATGGGGGGGCGGGATCTGGGGGTCCCCTTGTTAAAGGGGGCTTCCAGATTCCGATAAGCCCCCCACCTGCAGACCCCCACAACCACCGGCCAGGGTTGTGGGGATGAGGCCCTTGTCCTCATCAACATGGGGACAAGGTGTTTTGGGGGGCTACCCCAAAGCACCCTCCCAATGTTGAGGGCATGTGGCCTGGTACGGTTCAGGAGGGGGGGTGCACTCTCGTCCCCCCCTCTTTTCCTGCGGCCTGCCAGGTTGCATGCTTGGATAAGGGTCTGGTATGGATTTTTAGGGGGACCCCACACTTTTTTTTTTTTTTTTTTAGCGCGGGGTTCCCCTTAATATCCATACCAGACCTGAAGGGCCTGGTATTGAATTTAGGGGGACTCCCACGTCATTTTTTTTTTTTTTTATTTTGGTTCAGGGTTTCCCTGTGGGGAATTCCCATGCCGTTTTTTATCAATGAACTTCTATGTGTATTGTCAGCAATGCAATAGCCACGGGTAGTTTTAAATGGGTTTTTTCCTTTCGAAATGTCATTTTGCTGTCAGACTGTTCTAAACACAGGAAACATGCGCCCCTTTACAGGCATACTATAGACACCCCCCCAGGTACGAAATTTAAAGGGATATTACACTTTTATTGTTTGACTTTAAGCATTATTAAAATCACTGCTCCTGAAAAAACGGACGTTTTTAAAACTTTTTTTTGCATTGATCCATGTCCCCTGGGGCAGGACCCGGGTCCCCAAACACTTTTTATGACAATAACTTGCATATAAGCCTTTAAAATTAGCACTTTTGATTTCTCCCATAGACTTTTAAAGGGTGTTCTGCGGCATTCGAATTTGCCGCGAACACCCCAAATTGTTCGCTGTTCGGCGAACTTGCGAACAGCCAATGTTTGAGTCGAACATGAGTTCGACTTGAACTCGAAGCTCATCCCTACTCCCAAAATTAATGTATATCTTCAGAGTTTTACCAATACCTATCCCAACGTCCTTCTTTAGGTCACTGCAAAAACAACTCTCAAATTTCGTATGGGCGGGGAAAAAGCCGAGATGCTCCCCTGAAATACAGACCAAAAATAAATCAGTAGGTGGCATGGGTTTACCAATACTAAAGGATTATCACACAGCCGCAGTCCTAGACCAACTTAAAAATTGGTTCACTACTCCCATCACAAAACCCTGGTGCCAATTAGAAATATCATGGCTAAATAAGACATCGCCACTGTCTTTTCTGATAGCTAACCAGTCGAAAAAAAACGGTAGAAATCCCTTCCCTCTATCAATACAAGCAATAGTACAATCCTGGGAAGAAATAAATGTGAAAGGGAATGACTTTTACCCATCAAAAAACATACCTATTCCTTTAGACACAATACAATGGACAATTCCTAACATCAGACTTCACAGCTGGACTAGCAAAAATATACTACATTTAACAGATATCACCAATGGAGACAAGATGTTGCCATTTACAACAATACAACAGAAATTCAAGCTTCCACACTCAGAATTCTTGACATATACCCAAATTTCCTCCTATTTCCAAACGATAAAAACTACGCACATATCCATCATAGAAAAAGTATGGTCCTATCTCCAGTCCAACAACCCCAAACTTAAAGGTATAACAGTGATCTACAACTCGCTTCACTCTAAAGATGCATTTACAAAGAATAAACCAATAATTAAATGGGAAAGAAAAATCGGTAAAGAATTTACGGATCTTCAATGGAAAACTGCAATTTCTACTAATCACAAATTCTCAAGATGCGCAAATTATGAAGAATTAACCCAGAAACTCATGCTGAGATGGTACTATACCCCTTACATAACAGCAAAATTCTCTAAAGATAACTCAAATTTATGTTGGAGAGGGTGTGGGCAAGTGGGGACCTTAACTCATATATTATGGTCTTGCCCTGAGGTGAAGAAATTCTGGCGGACAGTTTATAATATGCTATCAAAACTAACTGACAGCAGGATTGATCCAAAGATAGAACAGGCTGTCCTTGGTATAAATATGGATCAGATCCTACCCAGATATAGATGCATTGCTACACATGTGTTACTAGCAGCAAGGATGGAAATAATGTATAGATGGAAATCTATAGATGTACCTACCATTAAAGATGTCAAAATTAAAATTAACACAATATTAGGATATGAAAAAATTCTGGCACACAGGGATGGAAAATTTGAAAAAACTGGTCTCCATGGAAACTTTTTCTTTTCTCCTGATTCCTTTCTGAAGTACGTCTTCTATAAAATAATTACAAGAAAAGGGTTCCCCTAGGTGGACTTTACCGGCACTTGCATGATAGAAAAATTTTTTTTTTTAGAAATAGAAACTATAATACATCATAAAAAGGTGTATGTTTTATTCAATTAGGAAGATACAAATATTAAAAACAGGGTGGATATCATCAGTAACAAAGCAGTACTAATAGGTAAATACATGAAACAGTCAAGTAGTCAGCAATGGTGAAAAGAAACCTCTTTTCAAGCCCGACGCGTTTCGGGGTGTCTTGTGTTTCTAGGGTCCTTCTTCAGGGGCATGATCGAAAAGAGGGGTACATCTGGGAAAGTTCCATTAACTGCTTGTGGGGAGAAGTTTAAAAACACAAAGCCACTGAAAAAGAGCAGGGTGTCGGTGGGCAATTGAGGATGTAAAAGGTATACGTGCTAATAATAGATGGTATAGGCTGCAAGAAGGTAGGCAGTAATCTCCATATAGGAGTATGACACTATACCCATCACGCCCGACCCGGGCATGCGCAAGCCAGAGCGGTGAGCTGAGGTCACAGGAAGGCGCCCCTATGAGGGTGAAAGTATAGACACGGCCAGCCACGCAAACCTGCATCCAGCATGTTAGCGCTCTACTTTATTAGCACGTATACCTTTTACATCCTCAATTGCCCACCGACACCCTGCTCTTTTTCAGTGGCTTTGTGTTTTTAAACTTCTCCCCACAAGCAGTTAATGGAACTTTCCCAGATGAACCCCTCTTTTCGATCATGCCCCTGAAGAAGGACCCTAGAAACACTAGACACCCCGAAACGCGTCGGGCTTGAAAAGAGGTTTATTTTCACCATTGCTGACTACTTGACTGTTTCATGTATTTACCTATTAGTACTGCTTTGTTACTGATGATATCCACCCTGTTTTTAATATTTGTATCTTCCTAATTGAATAAAACATACACCTTTTTATGATGTATTATAGTTTCTATTTCTAAAAAAAAAAAATTTTTTTCTATCATGCAAGTGCCGGTAAAGTCCACCTAGGGGAACCCTTTTCTTGTGTTTATGTACTATTGGACGTGGCACGGCCTCTCTCCTAAACAAGTTGGTCTACCTCTCTTTGTTCTATAAAATAATTAACGTACTTACAGCTGGTATAATCCATAGATTACCACAATGTTACACTATCCGAGTTGACTCAACTGACAAAGCCAATGTTTAATGGTATGTACACTAATAACAACAGAAGGGGGGACCCTCTGCGAGCACAGCTTGTTCCCAATGGGGTGCCCGAAGGATCCCTGTCCTTTCCCTAGACTCCGCTTGTATAGAATCTACAATTTATAATCATTTCTCACTTAAATTTGTCAGTGAAAACTTTGATATTCAAGCTATATAAACAAAATTGTTAAAAGATTTTACAAAATTGTTTAGAGATGTTACTGTTGAGACATCTAGTTGTAACAAGATTTTTCTCACTACAAAATTGTTGATTGTACTTATAATATGTTCTAAAAACTTTCAATAAAAATGATTGAAATGGAAACTCTGGAGGGTAAACACCCTGATTTACTTTTGAGAAGTGCCCGGAAAGAAGCTCTGTTGTTACATAAAGAGTGGGATCAGTTGCAGTTGTTACAAGGGGTGGTCTACCGAAGGGGCCCCTCTGAAGATTTGGAGGAGAAGTGGCAACTGCTTTTGCCAGAGAAGCATAGAGAGACAGTGTTAACCGCTCTACATGATTGTCATGGACATCTGGGGTCAGAAAGAACTCTTCAATTAATACGAGATAGATTCTACTGGCCTTATATGAGGAAAGAAGTGGAGAATTATTGTCACTCTTGCTATAGGTGCATCCAGAGAAAGACCCTACCACAATGGGCAGCCCTGATGGGTCATTTGTCAAGCCAAGGTCCCATGGATTTAGTTTGCATTGATTATCTGTGTCTAGAATCTGACTTGAGTGGGCAAGGAAATATTCTGGTAGTCACAGACCATTTTACCAGATATGCTCAAGCTTTCTCCACCAAAGATCAGAATTTATGTTGATGTTTGGGTGAGAGGCTAGATTACCAGTGGACCTGGCTTTCGGAACTTTTCTGGATCACACCTCAGACTTCTCACCGAGGATATACAAATAGACTGAGAAAGAGTCTGAAGATTGCTTATGAGAAGGCTCGGACTATGTCAGACAGCAGAGGGAATAGAAATAAAAGAAACTTTGACCTCAAGGTAAGGGTTCAAGATCTTCAACCCAGTGACCGAGTCCTATTAAGGAATTTGGGTATTCCTGGCAAACACAAGTTGGCGAATCGCTGGAGATCACAGCCATACATTGTTTGTAAACAGCTTCCAGGACTTCCAGTATTTGTAATTAGGCCAGAAGGAAGTGCTGGACCAATCAAGACTTGGCATCAGAATCACCTTTTGCCCCTTACTGATGCAGTCAGGATAATCCCCGAGGATGAGTTATCATCTACATCAGAAGTTGCACAAAGGCCTGTAACTAGGTCCCAGTCTGGGCCTTTGACAACTGCAGACAGTAAGGAGAGAGAGATGGACATTAGCTGGTTGTGGTCATCTAATATACCTAAAACTGAAGAGAGTGTTTCATCACTAACAACCAAAGCAGGTAGTGAGGCCCTTAGGCCAGAAGCTTCAGAGTTTGTACCATTGTCCGAAAGAGTAGAGAAGTGTTTATCTCCCACTGAAGTAGAAGAGAATAGTGTCCATCCAGAAATAGAGGACACACCAAAAGAACAAAGGGGAAAGAGGAACATTCGCCCACCTAAGAGACTAACCTATGATACTTTGGGCGAGTGTTCTGAGACAACAAAGGTTACCAGCAAAAGGAATGTTGATGAGCCTAGTTCCTCCTCAGTTAATCTGGACAATTAGAGCCCTGTTTCACCCTTGGCACACCTATATCTGATACTAAGGTGACAGTTGTGGGTACACAGAATAGCTTTCCAACACCTGAGAATTGGTGGGAGGCTCCTCTGTCGGTCCTGTGCACTCGTTTAGAGGCTAAGATGTGTAACAGGAACAAGGTCTTACATATCTTTGGGGACCAAAAATTTAAAGCAGGGGGAGTATGTAGCACTGACAACTTTTGTTTTTAGCCATATGTGTGTTATACAGGACAATAGTTGTTATAGTGCCATCTTGTGGACAATTGAAAAGGTACAATACTGTTATGTTTCATGATTAAGAGAAGTGACATGGAAGTAATTGATTGTTTACTTCTGAACATTAACTGTGACCTACCCACAATGCTCCTGGACAAGGGGAAAACTGAACTGCATTGTGGGAGGTTATAAAAGGGCTGGGAGTGGCCATCTTAAGTCTCTTGTTCCTGGGACGCGTGGGCTGCCTGCAGAACTCTGTGGGTGTGTGTCCCACAGGGTTGCGGCCTACCTTGCGGAGGAGCAGCAGCAGGGATCCTGTCATCGTATCAGTGTGCTGGAGCAGCAGAAATGATCGTTCCGGAGACCCGTGGAGGAGGTAACTGAGGACTCCTGGTCGTTAGTGAACGGAGCAGTGTGATGGTGTGGCGGTGGTTCCGTACAGACTGAGAACTGTTGAAACAGAGGCCTCCATCTGCCCGGATCCCATGTGGTGAGAGGGTTAACACCCAGAAGTTTGTTTAAATACACACACACTAATAGGGCGTACACACAGTCGGACTTTGTTCGGACATTCCGACAACAAAATCCTAGGATTTTTCCGACGGATGTTGGCTCAAACTTGTTTTGTCTACACACAGTCGCACAAAGTTGTCGGAATTTCCGATTGCCAACCACGCGGTCACGTACACCACGTACGACGAGACTAGAAAAGGCCGGTTCAGAACCAAGCGCGGCACCCTTTGGGCTCCTTTTGCTAATCTCGTGTTAGTAAAAGTTTTTGGTGAGAGACGATTCGCGCTTTTTCAGACTCATGGTTTTCAGATCGTTTTCTGCTGTTCAGTTTGTGCTTGTGGGTTTGTATCTGCTCTTCAGTGCGTGCAGTCAGTTCGTATTGGAGTTTTCTGTGCGATCTTGTCCGCCCGTTGCTGTTTTTCAGGTCGCTCTTCACAGGCCTTGCTGTTCTTCAGTTCGTTCTGTTACTTCGTTCTGAGCAGCCGACCGTTTTCTAGCCATGTTGCGTATGCGTACTCCTCGTAGAGTTCGTGCTGTGCGGGGGCTTGGTGTTGGGGTCCTGACCTTGACACAAGTCCAGTCCATGAACAGGGTGGGGAGGAGTTCATGGACCAAGAATTGGTTGCTTCAGCATGACCAGTTCTCTCATATGCCTTTGCTCCGTGAGATCCGTGAGAATAATCCTGATGATTTCAGGAACTTTCTCCGGATGACGGACCCCGTGTTTCACCGTCTGTTGGCTTTGCTGACCCCCTATATTAGCAGGCAGGATACCTGCATGAGGCAAGCCATCACTCCGGAGCAGAGGTTGGTCGCTACCCTGCGGTATTTGGCGACAGGGAGTAGTCTGCAGGACTTAAAGTTCTCGACAGGCATCTCCCCCCAGGCTCTGGGGATCATTATCCCAGAGACCTGTTCTGCCATCATCCAGGTCCTGCAGAAGGAGTATATGAAGGTAAGATTTTTATCCTTTAATATCACATTTTATTGTATTGAATGTTTGCTAATATATTGTATTTCTTTCCTCATTCCCTAATTACCATGATTGTAATATGCTGGGAATGTCCCCTTTGTTCTCATGCATGCTGGATTTTTATGTAATTATTATTTTAGGTTCTTCATACATATTTGCCCTTCAATAACCTCCCCAGCATGGTGTCTCCTGGCCTATATTCACCTCATGTAGTCACTTAACAATGTATTTTTTCAGCTCCATAGTAGTGCTTTACCCCAAACACCCCCTAAAATGTTTGGAAATGTTATTTTTGCTTTAAATTCTGGCAGAGTGCCAGAGGCTTTTTTTTTGTGGTGACCCCAAATAATTTTTAGTAACCCTCCCTCCCCCAACTGCTAAGTCAGCTGATCCCAATTCTCTATCTATCCTCAATCATCTATCTGCTGACTTTGCCAAACCCATACACACTATACCCATCTCTTTTGTGGTCAGATTTATGGATGAATTCCCCAAAGCATGTAGTGCAAGGGCCTGCCTGTATACTTTCAAATGGTACTGTTTAAAGTTTTGGGATCCTATTATTATCTTGATAGGTAATAGCAGAATGTCCAAATGTCCTCAAATGTGTACAGTGTGTATTTCTATCTTTGTATTATGACACTTCTTACCTGTCCAGTGGGCTGCCAATAGTGTAACTAAGGAGGGGCTGTTCCAAGTAATACCCATTATTTAGGCATTCATCTCTCAATGAAGTGAAGAGGGTTACCTGTCCAAGATTTCCACACACCCCCTATAATGTTAGAAATGGCCCATGAGAGGGGGGGAGGGGGAATATGATAGGTGTACCTTATACTTTGGCGTTGTTAAATTCCCCTTAATAAATGCTATCTGGAGGTTGCCCCATAATGTTTGTGTCTAATCTGCTTGCCATGTTTCTGAGTAAAAATATTAATGTTTATTGTTTTTTCCTCAACAGTTTCCTTCCACGCCACAGGAATGGCAGACTGTGGCCTCCCACTTTGCCGAGCGGTGGGACTTTCCTAACTGCGGAGGGGCAATTGATGGGAAACACGTCCACATCGTCCCACCACCCAAATCGGGGTCGTACTATTATAACTACAAGGGGTTCAATAGTATAGTGATGTTAGCGGTGGTGTCGGCTAATTACGACTTCTTGTATGTGGACGTGGGGAAGAATGGCCGGATGTCCGATGGTGGAGTCATCGCCCAGACGGAGTTCTACAGGCATCTGAAGAATGGCAGCTTGGACTTGCCAGCTCAAGAGGACAATGTTGAAGGACTCCCATTTGTGTTCGTTGCTGATGAAGCGTTTGCGCTGGGGGACCACCTGATGCGGCCATTCCCAATGAGGACCCTCACCCCGGAACAGAGGGTTTTTAATTACCAGCTGGCCAGAGCCTGAAGAGTGGTGGAGAACACATTTGGAATCCTGGCCAGCCGGTTCCGCCTATTTATGACACCCATCCATATGGCGGAGTATAAACTGAACCATATTATACTTGCGTGCTGTGTTCTCCATAACTTTTTAAGGAAACATTCGGCCAACTATGCTGGCTCAGTTGGGCCTAAGGCCAGAATGATACATCAAACCACACTGACGGCGCTTGAAAGTGGCCGTCCTGGCTTGCCCTCCCTGAGTGCCCGTGATGTCCGGTTACGCTACCTGGAGTTCTTTGCGGGTAGGGGGGCTATCAACGTGCCAGCAAATCTGTGAAGCCTTTTTATAATAAAAAAAAAAAGAAATTCTTTGTGGACATTTACTGCTTGTGTTTGTTTTAGCTGACCCTGACAGAAATGTGTTGAGTCCAGAAAATGTCATGATTGTGTAACCTTATTATACAAAGCACTGTTGACTTTTATTTACTAAATGCAAAAACACATTTCACTACAAGTGCACTTGCAACTGCACTGAACCTGCACTTGTAGTGCAAAGTGGATTTCCCCTTAGGAAATAACCCCCATTTGCGCAGAAAACAGCAATTACATCACCCCAAAAGTGTTGTAGTGTTGAGACAATAATCCACACATTCTTGAGTAACCAACTTTTTTATACCTGCACAATCACATGTGCATTTACCAAAGGTTTTGAAAACAAACCAACATGTTTGTTGTATAACAATTTTTGGAGTAGCATTATCAAAAATCGAAATGTCCATTTAAGATAAAACAGGCCTGTGTAAAACCAACAAGAAAGGCAAAAAACTTGAACTTACAAAGTTCACATTAGGTAAAACCTGAAGGCTATATCAGACATCAGTATTTAGGAACTGGGTTTGATATAGCGTTCAGATGGGGGGAAATCACCCCTGGAAAAGCCAAATTTGGAAGATGCACACCAATTTACAAATGTCAACATGTGCTATCTGTCATCACGGGGGATCAAGGGACGTGTTTTGGGGGAGCAAGCCCTTCCTCACCACTACTTTATAATTGAGGAAGGGGTTGTACCCCCAAAACGTGTCCATTGATCTCCCGTGATGGCAGATAGCACATATTGGCACACTGTGTGCATCCTCCAAATTTGGCTTTTCAAAACATTGCAAAAATATTTAAAAGATTGGACCACAATCCAAAAAGTGATTTTGTGGGGTTTTAAATTCTCCCCAAAACATCAATGATGTTATTATTTTTTTTAATCACATCATTGATTTTTTGCTGTATGTTTTGCAATTCGACATTACACCCCATGATCTCCCCGATCAGGATCTGGGCACTTTCTGATGTGAAAGGATCTGGATCACGATCACCTAAAAAAAGAGAAACAAAACAAAAACAGGTATCAAAAATCTGCCACCATCCATCTCTTACCTGAGTTTGTGGTCGCAGACACTCACCTGTTGTGGTGCCAATTTCCACCACATTTTCTTCCTCCTCCTGCTCAGCTTGTGTTGGTGGTATTTCACCTTCTTCCATAGGTGGGGGGTCTGTGGTCTCCTCGGATGAGGGGTGTCCTCCGAGTCTTTTCTCCCCTATGTAAAACAAAAATGTTATAATTAGCACACAGATATTTGATGGCAGAACTAGAAATAGGAAACATTGCTTGGAAGTGGGGTACAATTGTCTATTTTAGCCGAGTTCCAATATGTATTTTTTTTCTTGCCCTTTGTCAAGCTGCAATACTTTACCTGTTTGGTACAAGCTTCACAGATGGAGACCCCCCTATAGTATACACTGGAGCACCTGTCTGGCCCCCTAATAAAAATGGTGTTCTTGTGTCCCACACTAGTGCTCCAGTGTCCAGATGTGAAAACAGCTGCTCAGTGTCCTCTCCTTACACACAATCTAGTTTGCATTTCATTCGAGTAACAAACCCATCTACACAAACAAATATTTGGCATCCAAGTAGGCCCAAAAAAAATGTGGGAAAATGCATATGGCCTAAACAATGGTGTTTTAGAGGCCGAAAGAAAAATGTTTGATACGAACGAATAATGGGCCCATGAACATTAAAGTTGCCCTTTTAAACGTTACAATTAAGAAAAGCATATGGAGCAGCACGAACGGAATAAAGACAGAAAGAATAGGAACACAGCACAACTACTTACTTTTTTGCAGCACTCTCCGGATCTTTCGGTACTGCTCTGGCTCTCTTAATTTCAGGTCCGACCACCGCTTCCTGAGCTGATCTTTCGATCTTTGTACCCCGAAATTCATGTGAATACTTTTGACCACTTTCGCCATGATCTTGGCCTTTCTGATATTGGGGTTGGGGTAAGTCCCATACTTTCCATCATAGTCGGACTTCTTCATGATGTCGACCATCTCCAACATCTCCCCAAAGGACATATTTGTGGCCTTAAAACGTCTCCTTCTGGATCGGGACGTGTCCGGATCCGGGCTTTCCTCCTCCTCGTTCCTGCAATTATCACGCACCTGCTGTGACTCCGCCATGTGCTCTTCCCCCACTGCGCCGAACGAAAAGGGGTGGGGAATAGAATAGAAAGAACGTCAGGGGCGGGCGGAGTTACACGCATGCGCAGTGTATAGAAAGCGTAACACACGTGCGTATTACATACGATCTGTGAGCGGAGGAAGGAGCATTGGACGCGCCGATCGTAAGAACGAAGGTAAGAGACAAACTTGTGCCTATACTGCTTCTACATTGAGGCCTATATTGTAACAAGATTAGGAGAGTTTTGTCTGACATTAGGCTTTGTCTTGTGTTGTGTCTTGCAGTGAACATGGATATGCTACTGAAAGACAATGACTTCATGTCAGTATTCGTAGATATGTTAAGGGAGCTGCCCTGTCTGTGGGAGATTAAACACCCCCATTTCAAGAACCAAGCAAAGAGGAAGGCAGCACTGGTGCAATTGTGTGAAATTGTGAAGCAGGTGATCCCCACGGCAGACATCACCTATTTAAAGATATTAATTGGTGGCCTGAGGAGCACATATCTAAGGGAGCGCAAGAAGGTCCTGGATTCACAGAGATCCGGAGCAGCAGATGACATCTATGTCCCCAGGATGTGGTACTATGACAGGCTGCATTTTCTGGCAGGTCAGACTGAACCCAGGCCGTCCCTCTCCAGTCTTCCTTCCATGCTTCCTTCCCCCCCGGCTGAGGCTTCTGACGCCCAACCTGGGCCTTCCAGGCCACATGTGGAGGAGCCCAGATTGAGCCAGGTATAGCATTCCTCTAAATATTTCTGCTTGTCCAATCAATGATGTTAACTAGATGTTAGTTGGGAGTACTAATTTATGATTGTGATTGATGATGCAAAACATTACAACCATGTCCCTTTTTCATACACAGGGAAGTCTCAGCCAGGAGGTGGCCGGGCCGAGCTGGCTGGCTGATCTGCAGGTCCCTCCACCCCCCCTGAAAAGAGAAAGTGGCAGTAGGAGGAGTGCCCTAGAGGAGGCTGCCAGAGGACTCTTTTGGAGGGTTACAGAGGTCCTGGGAGCACGACAGACCGTGGAGGAGAACATTGCTGCCATCATTGCATGAAATGCAGAGGATGGAGGAGGGCCAACAAGCCATGTGTGAGTCGCTCATATTGGAGGCTCTTAAAAAAGGTATGAGGGGCCAAATTACAGCTCAGACACACCTTTGCGATGGTCCTCCTCCTCCTCCTGCAGGTCCTCCTCCTTGTCCTCCCTCTCCTCCAGGTCCTCCCAGTCCTCCTCCAGGTCCTATTCCTCCTCCTGCCACATCTCCAACTGCACAGCCACAGCCTGGAAGGAAGCGTGGAAGGAAGACCAGAAAGTGAGGACCCTGGATCCAGTCTGGTCGGCCAAAAGATGCAGCCTCTTGTGGTACCACAGCCTGGGGACACACATGTCATCTGCTGCTATCCGGATCTCTGCGAATTCTTGACCAGACTGCCCTCCCTTACATATGAACTCCTCAGGCCACCAATTTTGATGTTCAAGAATTGATGTCTGCCGTGGGGGTCCCAGGCTTCGCTAATTTCTCCTGTTGATCCAGTGTTGCCTTCCTCTTTGTTTGGTTCTGAGCCCTTAATAAAGGATTTTTGTTTTGAATTATACTCTCCTATGTGTTTTACTTCAAAAATGACAGTTTGCTTGTGAGGATTCAGGTACATTTCAAATATACAATGTGAAATGAACAAGGAACACCAACAACAAACAATCTCCTTGAAATTAAATAATAAAAGATATCAATGGTGTTGGGGTAACTTGACACACAAAACACACAAAAATATTCTGGAGTAAAAATAAAAATAACATTGAACAAAGATCAGCCTTTGAAAAAATACAAACATTAAATAAAAAAAAAAAAAGCCTTAAAATCCCCAAAAAAATTAAATAAAAAAAAAAAATTATGTCAGATGTGACAACTAATAACAATATATTCAGGGAATACCAATAAAAAAACAAAAATAAAACTTTGTGAGAAGTGTGTGTGATAATGAGCAGCAAAACTACTTCATTCTTGTCACATTATAAAGAAGAAGAGAGTGCGCTGTATTAAACCATTTTTAACATTGCAGCGTGACGAAAGTGCTGTATCCATTGCGAACGCTAAGTTTACCAGAACGAGCTGTTCCGTCTTGGAATTTCTTCTGAGCATGCGTGGCACTTTGTGCGTCGGAACAGGCCACACATGGTCGAAATTGACGCGATCGGATTTTGTTTTCGGAAAATGTTATCTTCTGCTCTCCAACTTTGTGTGTCGAAAATCCGATGGAAAATGTCCGATGGAGCCCACACACGGTCGGAATTTCCGACAACACGCTCCGATCGGACATTTTCCATCGGAAAATCCGACCATGTGTACGGGGCATAAGAACTGTTACAGAGTGTTGCTGGGACTAATAGTCCCACGGAACAAGTTAAGTTGGAGAGCCTTACATCTGAATAGACTTCAGTATTCAAGAACGGATGCTAGAGGTTTGTCTTCTTCATATAAGAACACTTAGTCAATCTGCTGGATTATAATTGCCTTAGTGTATTACATTACACTGTGCAACACCCAGGAGGAACCCTTTGTGGATTATAATTACAAAAGCTAGCGAAGACTGAAGACGTCTGGACTATCTCTTTTATTGCAGGGCCCTGCATTTAGTTACCAAGGATAGTGACTTTACAGTTTAGAGCAGGGGGAGCTCCCTGGTATAGATATATATAATTAGGTATATTTGTGTATGTTACCAATTGTCATAACTATTTACTATACTATTGCACTACGTTGGTGTGATAGTGTAGTCCTTGTAATAACTTTTTACATAAATATATCATTTACACAAAGAAAGAAATTATTTTTGGTTATTACTGAAGTTTGTGTGCAGTGTTGTTATTTCTCCTGCAGGTGGAGCTACAGACACCCAGGTAGAGGTAAATATAAACATAAGTGTACATTGTGGGTTAAAGTCAATACTCATACCATTACAACACTACACAACAGCTGTGCCAAGGTGATTGAACAATTTAAGAGGGGTAAAGAGATAAGAGGACAGGCCCGCTTTAAACCAGCAGCTCCACCGAGAGTTATTGCTACACTTATATGCATGTTATTTTCATAAAAAGTGTTTGGGGACCTGGGTCCTACCTCAGGGGACATGGATCAATGCAAAAGAAAGTTTTAAAAATGGAAATTTTTCAGGAGCAGTGATTTTAATAATGCTTATGCCTCGTACACACGGTCGGACTTTGTTCGGACATTCCGACAACAAAATCCTAGGATTTTTTCTGACAGATGTTGGCTCAAACTTGTTTTGCATACACACGGTTGCACAAAGTTGTCGGAATTTCCGATCGCCAACCACGCGGTCACGTACACCACGTACAACGAGACTAGAAAAGGCCAGTTCAGAACCAAGCGCGGCACCCTTTGGGCTCCTTTTGCTAATCTCGTGTTAGTAAAAGTTTGGTGAGAGACGATTCGCGCTTTTTCAGACTCGTGGCTTTCAGATCGTTTTCTGCGGTTCAGTTTGTGCTTGTGGGTTTGTATCTACTCTTCAGTGCGTGCAAGCAAGCTACGCGTGACTTGTCATTGTGTTCTTGTTCGTTCGTTACTGTTTTTCAGGTCGCTCTTCACAGGCCTTGCTGTTCTTCAGTGCGTTCTGTTACTTCGATCTGAGCAGCCAACCGTTTTCCATGTTGCGTATACGTACTCCTCGTAGAGTTCGTGCTGTGCGGGGGCTTGGTGTTGGGGTTCTGATCTTGACACAAGCCCAGTCCATGAACAGGGTGGGGAGGAGTTCATGGACCAAGAATTGGTTGCTTCAGCGTGACCAGTTCTCTCATATGCCTTTGCTCCGTGAGATCCGTGAGAATAATCCTGATGATTTCAGGAACTTTCTCCGGATGACGGACCCCGTATTTCACCGTTTGTTGGCTTCGCTGACCCCCTATATTAGCAGGCAGGATACTTGAATGAGGCAAGCCATCACTCCGGAGCAGAGGCTCGTCGCTACCCTGCGGTACTTGGCGACAGGAAGAAGCCTGCAGGACCTCAAGTTCTTGACAGGCATCTCCCCCCAGGCTCTGGGGATCATTATCCCAGAGACCCGTTCTGCCATCATCCAGGTCCTGCATCACATTTTATTGTATTGAATGTTTGCTAATATATTGTATTTCTTTCCTCATTCCCTAATTACCATGATTGTAATATGCTGTGAATGTCCCCTTTGTTCTCATGCATGCTGGATTTGTATGTAATTATTTTTTTAGTCCTTCATACAGATTGGCCTTCAATAACCTCCCCAGCATGCTCTCCTGCCCTATATTCACCTCATGTAGTCACTTAACAATGTATTTTATCAGCTCCATAGTAGTGCTTTATCCCAAACACCCCTAAAATGTTTAGAAATGTGATTTGTGCTTTAAATTCAGGCAGAGTGCCAGAGGCTTTTTTTTTGTGGTGTCCCCAAATCATTTTTGGTAACCCTCCCTCCCCCCAACTGCTAAGTCAGCTGATACCAACTCTCTGTCTATCCTCAATCATCGATCTGCTGACTTTGCCAAACCCATACACACTATACCCATCTCTTTAGTGCTCAGATTTATGGATGAATTCCCCAAAGCATGTAGTGCAAGGGCCTGCCTGTATACTTTCAATTGGTACTGTTTGAAGTTTTTGTATTCTATTATTATCTTGATAGGTAATAGCAGAATGTCCAAACATGCTCAAATGTGTACAGTGTGTATTTATATCTTTGTATTATGACACTTCTTACCTGTCCAGTGGGCTGCCAATAGTGTAACTAAGGAGGGGCTGTTCCAAGTAATACCCATTATTTAGGCATTCATCTCTCAATGAAGTGGAGAGGGTTACCTGTCCAAGATTCCCCCCCTATAATGTTAGAAATAGCCCATGAGAGGGGGGGGATATGATAGGTGTACCTTATACTTTGGTGTTGTTAAATTCCCCTTAATAAATGCTATCTGGATGTTGGCCAAGAATGTTTGTGTCTAATCTGCTTTCCATGTTTATGTGCTAATGCTAATTTTTTTTTTCCTCAACAGTTTCCTTCCACGCCACAGGAATGGTAGACTGTGGCTTCCCACTTTGCCCAGCGGTGGGACTTTCCTAACTGCGGAGGGGCAATTGATGGGAAACACATCCACATCGTCCCACCACCCAACTCGGGGTCGTACTATTTAAACTATAAGGGGTTCAATAGTATTGTGATGTTGGCGGTGGTGTCGGCTAATTACGACTTCTTGTATGTGGACGTGGGGAAGAATGGCCGGATGTCCGATGGTGGAGTCATCACCCAGACGGAGTTTTACAGGCGTCTCCAGAATGGCAGCTTGGACTTGCCACCTCCAGAGGACAATGTGGAAGGACTCCCATTCGTCTTTGTTGCTGATGAAGCGTTTGTACTGGGGGACCATCTTATGCGGCCATTCCCGATGAGGACCCTCACCCCGGAACAGAGGGTTTTTAATTACCGGCTGGCCAGAGCCAGAGGAGTGGTGGAGAACACATTTGGAATCCTGGCCAGCCGGTTCCTCCTATTTCTGACACCCATCCATATGGCGGAGTATAAACTTAATCATATAATCCTTTGCACTACAAGTGCACTTGAAACTGCACTGAAACTGCACTTGTAGTGCAAAGAGGATTTGCCCTTAGGAAATAACCCCCATTTTCACAGAAAACAGCAATTATAGCCCCTCAAAAATGTTGTAGCGTTGAGACAATAATCCACACATTCTTGATGAAAAATCTTTTTAATACCTGCACAATTACATGTGCATTTAGAAAAGGTTTTTAAAACAAGCCAACGTGTTTGTTGTATATCAATTTTTGGGGTGGCATTCTCAAAAATAGAAATGTCCATTTAAGCTAAAACAGGCATGTGTAAAACCAACAAGAAAGACACAAATCTTGAACTTACAAAGTTCACATTTGGTAGAATTTGAAGGCAATATCAGACATGAGTATTTAGGAACTGTGTTTGATATTGCGTTCAGATGGGGTGAAGTCACCCCAGGAAAAGCCAAATTTGGAAGATGCACACAAATTTCCCAATGTCAACATGTGCTAGCTGCCATCACGGGGGATCAAGGGACGTGTTTTGGGGGAAAAAATCCTTCCTCTCAGCTACTTTATTATTGAGGAAGGGGTTGCACCCCCAAAACGCGTCCATTGATCTCCCATGATGGCAGATAGCACATGTTGGCACACTGTGTGCATCCTCCAAATTATGCTTTTCTAAAAATCGCTCAAACATTTTTAACATTGTAGCACGCAAAATAAGAAAGTGATTTGGAGGGGTTTTAAACTCGCCCCAAAACATCAATGATGTTTTTATTTTTTTTAATAACATCATTGATGTTTTTCTTGAGGTTTTCCAATTGTAAATTACACCCCATGATCCCCCGATCAGGATCTGGGCACTTTCTGATGTGAAAGGATTTGGATCCACAACATCACGATCACCTAAAAAGAGAGAAACACAAAAAAAAGGTATCAAAAATATGCCGGCATCCATCTCTTACCTGAGCCTGTGGTCGCAGACACTCACCTGTTGTGGTGACAATTTCCACCACGTCTTCCTCCTCCTGCTCAGCTTGGGTTGGGGGGATTTCCCCTTCTTCCAGAGGTGGGGGGTCTGTGGTCTCCTCGGATGAGGGGTGTCCTCCGAGTCTTTTCTCCCCTATGTAAAACAAAAATGGTATACTTAGCACACAGATATTTGATGGCAGAACTATAAATATGAAAGATTGCTTGGAAGTGGGGTACAATTGTCTATTTTGGCAGAGTTCCAAAATGTAGCATTTTCAGTGTCCTTTGTCAAGCTGCAATACTTTACCTGTTTGGTACAAGCTTCCCAGATGGAGTCACCCCTATAGTATACACTGGAGCACCTGTGTGGCCACCCTAATAAAAATGGTGTTCTGGTGCCCCACACTAGTGCTCCAGTGTCCAGATGTGAAAACAGCTGCTGAGTGTCCTCTCCTTACACAGAATCTAGTTTGCATTTCATTCTAGTAACAAAGCCATCTACACAACTAAATTAGTTTCATACAAGTAGGGCGTAAAAATTGTGGCCAAATGCATATGGCCTAAACAATGGTGTTTTATAGGCCGAAAGAAAAATGTTTGCTACGAACGAATAATGTGCCCATGAACATGAAAGTTGCCATTTAAAAATGTAAACTTGTAAGAAAAGCACATGGAGCAGCACGAACGTAATAAACATAAAAAATAGGAACACAGCACAACTACTTACTTTTTTGCAGCACTCTCCGGATCTTTCTGTACTGCTCATGTTCTTGTAATTTGAGGTCCGGCCACCGCTTCCAGAGTTGATCTTTCGATCGTCGTACCCTGAAATTCCGGTGCAGACTCCTGACCACTTTCGCCATGATCTTGGCCTTTCTGACATTGGGGTTGGGGTAAGGTCCATACTTCCCGTCATAGTCGGCCTTCTTCAGGATGTCCACCATCTCCAACATCTCCCCAAAGGACATATTTGAGGCCTTAAATCAGCTTCTGGATCGGGATGTTTCTGGCTCCGGGCTTTCCTCCCCCTCCTGCTCGTTGCTGTAATTAGCATGCACCTGCTGTGTATCTGCCATGTGCTTTTCCCCCACTGTGCCGAACAAAAAGGGGCGGGGAATAGACTAGAAAGAACGTCAGGGGCGGGCGGAGTTACACGCATGTGCAGTGTGTATAAAGCGTAACACGCGTGCGTATTACGTACGATCTGTGAGCGGAGGAAGGAGCATCGGAGGCGCCAATCGTGATAATGAAGGTAAGATCTAAACTTGGGCCTATACTGCTTCGAAATGGAAGCCTATATTGTAACAAGATTAGGGGAGTTTGGCCTGACCTTAGGGTTTGTCTTGTGTTGTGTCTTGCAGAGAAAATGGGTGGCTTCAATGACCACAACTTCCTCCCCCTGTTAATAGAAAAATACAGGGAGCTGCCCTGTCTGTGGCAGGTGAGACACCTCCATTATAATAATAACCAAAAGAGGCAGCGCTGGTGAAACTGCTGGAGTTGGTTAAGCCGGTGGTCCCCACAGCAACCATCCCCTATTTAAAAACCAAAATTGGTGGCCTGAGGAGCACTTATCTTAGGGAGCACAAGAAGGTCACAGATTCCCAGAGATCTGGAGCTGCAGCAGATGACGTTTATGTCCCCAGGCTGTGGTACTATGAGAGACTGCGATTTCTGTCAGACCACACTGAAGTCAGGGAATCCCTCTCCACTCTTCCTTCCACTCTTCCTTCCACCCCAGCTGAGGCTTCCGATGTCCAACCTAGGCCTTCCAGTCAGGAAGAAGTGGAGGAGCCCAGCTGGAGTCAGGTATAACATTGTTCTACAGATTTCTGGTCAATAAATACATTATGTTTATTAGATGTTATTATTGATCACTAATTGCTGATTGAAAAAAGTGTTTTACATATCAATAGACAGTAGTGGGCACCCAAAGTTGGGACAAGAATGAAAAATCCTGGGCTCAGAATGATAGTCTGTTCTATTTGTTAACATTCAATTTGCAAGAGTCAGGAGGTGAAAATTGTGTGTGATTGATGAAGAAAAAACTAAAACTATGTCCCTTTTTCATACACAGGAAGACCTCAGCCAGGAGGAGGTTGTGGAATGTGGCAGTCAGGAGGAGGCGGGGATTAGTGGCAGCCAGGTGGAGGCGGGGCTAAGTGGCAGCCAGGAGAAGCCTGGGACCAGTCGCAGCCTGACTGAATCGCAGGTTCCTCCCCTTCGCCTTCCATACAAAAGAGCGAGGAAGACGACTCCCATACAGGATTCAGCGCTCAGGCTCATTCAGGAGGCTTCTGCGTCCCTCAGAGCCTTACCTCCTGAAGAGGCCTTTGCCTGCATGGCTGCCACAAAACTGCAGGGCATGCAGGAGGGTCAACGCAAGCTATGTGAGGACCTGCTTTATAAAGTCCTAAGTAAGGGGGTGAGTGGGGAACTAACACCCAAGACTGACGTGATTGAGTTGGACCATCCTCCTCCTCCTGCTGCCACAACTCCACCACCAGAGCCACAGCGTGGAAGGAAGCGTGGAAGGAAGACAAGAGAGTGATGACCCTGGGTTCAGTCTGGTCTGACAGAAGCTGCAGTCTCTCGTATGACCACAGCCTGGGGACACAGATTTCATCTGCTGCTTTCCGGATCTCTGGGACTTCTGGACCAGACTGCACTCCCTTAGATAAGGACTCCTCAGGCCACCAATTTTGCTTGAAAATAGTTGATGTGTGCCCTGGGGGTCCAAGGCTTCACCCATTTCTGCAGTTTCTCCAGCATTGCCTCCCTCTTTGTTTAGTTGTGAGCCCTTAATAAATGTTTTTTTGGGGAAATTATACTCTCCTATGTGTGTTTTCATCCAAAAAGGACAGCTTGTTGGTGATGATTCAGGTACATTTCTAAAATACAATGTGAAATTAACAAGGGACAACAACACCAAACAATCTCCTACAGATTAAATAGAACAACATATTAATGGTGTTGTGGTAACTTGACACAAAAAACACACACAAAAATTTTCGGGAGTAAAAATAAAAATCCAAAAAAACAAAAATCAGCCTTGAAAAAAATACAAACCAAAAATAACTAATCTGCCTTAAAACCAAAAAAAAAATAAAAAAACAACACCAAAATAATGTTATCAATGTGACTAATCAAAATATATTGAGGGAATCCCGATAAATAATAAAGAAATACGTTTGTGAGAACTCTGTGTGAATATGAGCAGCAAAACTACTTAATTCTTCTCACATTATAAAGAAGAAGAGAGTGCGCTGTATTAAACCATTTTTGACATAGCAACGTGACGAAAGTGCTGTATCCATTTCTAATTTTATTGGTCCGGTTGATTGAGAACACCCTTTCTATAGACACCTCATCCCAATAAGGCAGATATATCAAAAGAAGGGAGGGAATAGGGGGATTTTTGGGGTGTCAAGTATAGAAATCCCCAGTAGGCATGTTAAAAATAGCATAAGAATTTTTATTTAACAAAACATGATTAAAATAAGAGACATACACATTCTACTGTTACTCAACAGTGCACGATTACTAGCATTAGGTGGTAAAAAATCATGTATTGGTAGGTAATACATCGCAGTGGAAGATACTGCACACTAGCCCGACATGTTTCGCTATTTATAGCTTCCTCAGGGGAGTGGAAGATATTGCACACTAGCCCGACATGTTTCGCTATTTATAGCTTCCTCAGGGGATCCCCTGAGGAAGCTATAAATAGCGAAACATGTCGGGCTAGTGTGCAATATCTTCCACTGCGATGTATTACCTACCAATACATGATTTTTGACCACCTAATGCTAGTAATCGGGGAACTGTTGAGTAACAGTAGAATGTGTATGTCTCTTATTTTAATCATGTTTTGTTAAATAAAAATTCTTATGCTATTTTTAACATGTCTATTGTGGATTTCTATACTTGACACCGCAAAAATCCCCCTATTCCCTCCCTTCTTTTGATATATCTGCTGTATCCATTGCGAACGCTAAATTTACCAGACCGAGCTGTTCCGTGTCGGAATTTCTTCTGAGCATGCGTGGCACTTTGTGCGTCAGAACAGGCCACACACGGTCGGAATTGACGCGATCGGATTTTGTTGTCGGAAAATTTTATAGCCTGCTCTCAAACTTTGTGTGTCAGAAAATCTGATGGAAAATGTCCGATGGAGCCCACACACGGTCAGAATTTCCGACAACACGCTCCGATCGGACATTTTCCATTGGAAAATCCGACCGTGTGTACGGGGCATAAAAGTGAAACAATGAAAGTGTAATATTCCTTTAAATTTCGTACCTGGGGGTGTCTATAGTATGCCTGTACAGGGGCGCATGTTTCCCGTGTTTAGAACTGACAGCAAAATGACATTTCAAAGGAAAAAAAGTAATTTAAAAGTACCTGCGTTTATACCTCCATATACCTTTAAACTGAACATTGACTGCTCAAATGCATATTTAGTAAACCTGCATTTATACCTCCATATACCTTTAAACTGAACATTGACTGACTGCTCAAATGCATATTTGGTAAATCTGTTTGTCACCACTAGGGATGAGCCGAACACCCCCCGGTTTGGTTCGCACCAGAACCTGCGAACGAAAACCGAAAATTTGCACGAACGTAAAAACCCCATTGACGTCTATGGGACTCAAAAGTTCAAAATCAAAAGTGCTCATTTTAAAGGCTAATTTGCATGGTATTGTCCTAAAAAGGGTTTGGGGACCCGGGTCCTGCCCCAGGGGACATGTATCAATGCAAAAAAAAACTTTTAAAAATGGCCGTTTTTTCGGGAGCAGTGATTTTAATGATGCTTAAAGTGAAAAAAAAGTGAAATATTCCTTTAAATATTGTACCTGGGGCGTGTCTATAGTATGCCTGTAAAGTGGCGCGTGTTTCCCGTGCTTAGAACAGTCCCTGCACAAAATGTCATTTTTAAAGGAAAAAAAGTCATTTAAAACTGCTTGCGGCTTTAATGTAATGTCGGGTCCTGGCAATATGGATGAAAATCAGTGAGACAAACGGCATGGGTACCCCCCAGTCCATTACCAGGCCTTTTGGGTCTTGTATGGATATTAAGGGGAACCCCGCACCCAAATTAAAAAAGGAAACAGCTGTATACAGGCTCTGTACTCTGAACAGCAGTATACAGGTGGTGCAAACAAAACAGGGACTGTAGGTTTGTTGTTAAGTAGAATCTGTTGTAATTTTGAACTGGTACATTTTTAACTTGTTTAGCTTCAGCCAAAAAATCTATTTTAAGCTTTTTGGAAAACATAGGAAGGGTTATCACACCTGTGACATTTGTTTTGCTGCCTGTGCTCCTCTTCAGAAGATTTCACCTCACTTTTTGTCCCAATGACAAATGACTTTTGACAATTTGCAGTTTTTTGTGAAACAAGGATTGGTGATAAAGCATCAGTGGAAAGGAGAAATGTTTTTCCCATAGTAACTCTTACAGGAGAGAGTTTCCCTTCCTAGGGGTAGATTTCATCTCACTTCCTGTTGTCTCCTTCCGTTTGCAAGTAGGAGTCGTTTGTAAGTTGGATGTTTGAAAGTAGGGGCCTGCCCTATATACTCTGCAGAAATTGGGGCCTTGGGTGTTGTTGTGGCCACAACACTGTAAGCCCTCACAGGGCCCTGCTGTGAAATATTAGATCAAGAATTGTAATTACATGCCCCTGTTGAACAGGGGCAGAAAAATTGGGCCTTTGGTGGTGGTGGTGCTGGTGCCACAACACTGTAAGTCCTCACTCACTCTTGCTGGGCGCAGAAACGGGCCCTGTTTTGAAATATTAGATCGAGAATTGTAATTGCATGCCCCTGTTGAACAGGGGCTGAAAAATTGGGCCTTAGGCACTGGTGCTGGTGCCACAACACTGCAACTCCTCACAGATACTCTAGTTGGAACGCAGGAATGAGCCCTGCTGCAAAGTATTGCATCAAAAATTGTAATTACACGCCCCTGTTAAACAGGGGCTGAAAAATTGGGCCTTAGGCACTGGTGGCGGCGCCCAGAACCAAAAATGTTCTTACAAGCTATCAGCGTGATCATTGAGGTGGAAGAGGATAATTACTCAGGATAGTCACTCAGCATCAGCATAGGCAGTCTTTGAAGGGATCTGAGATTTTTTTAAAAATTATTCGGTTACATCAGGTGCTTGGTAGCTGGTGGTGATCCAAGACTGAATCATTTTTATGAAGGTCAGTCAATCGACCGAGTCGGTAGACAGACGCACCCTGTGATCGGTTACAAAGCCTCCAGCAGCACCGAATCTGCGTTCTGAAAGAACGCTGGATGCAGGACAAGCCAGTAGCTCAATTGCATACTGTGCAAGCTCTGGCCAGTTATCCAACCTCAAGACCCAGTAACCCAGAGGATTTTCGGTGGGAAAGGTGTCCAAGTCAGATCTTGCCCCAAGGTATTCCTGCACCATGTAAAACAGACACTGGCGATGGTTGCTGGAAACCATCATACCTTGGGGCTGCGGACTAAAAAATTGTCTGAACGCATCGGTCAGACGGCCACTTTCTTCACCGCTCCTTCTTTGACTGTCCGAAGCCTCAGCAATACGTTGTCCAGAAACAGGAGTTTGTAACCTCCCAGTCTCTGGGAACGCATTGCACAGACCTTTCTGCAAGGCCTCCCGAAGATGTTTCATCCTCTGCTCCCTCTGTGACAGAACCTTACCCTGGTAACGTGGATCAAGGAGGGTTGCCAGCCAGTATTGGTCCTTCTCCTTGATACCACGAATACGAGGATCCTTACGCAGGCTTTGCAGGATCAAGGAGGCCATGCAGCATTGGTTTGCTGAGGCATTCGGTCTGGAGTCCTCTGGGTCACTAAGGATGAAATGGTCCGCAGCCACCTCCTCCCAGCCACGTACAAGTCCATGTGTTTCTTGGGACTGATCCCTTAAAGACTGCTGCTGATACTGAGTGCCAGGCTCCACCTCCATACTGACACAATCCTCCTCCTCCTCCTCGTCCTCTTCCTGTGTGATCGGCGGGCAGGCAGGAACACTGTCTGGATAAAGGGGGCCTTGAGAGCTAAGGAAGTCCTCCTCTTCCTACCTCTGTTCCGCCTCAAGTGCCCTGTCCATTATTCCACTCAGCGTGTGCTCCAACAGGTGGACAAGGGGGACAGTGTCACTGATGCATGCACTGTCACTGCTCACCATCCTCGTGGCCTCCTCAAATGGTGACAGGACAGTGCATGCATCCCTGATCATGGCCCACTGGCGTCGGGAAAAAAAACAAGCTCCCCTGACCCCTGTCCTGGTGCCATAGTCGCACAGGTACTCATTGATGGCCCTCTGCTGCATGTGCAGCCGCTGCAGCATGGCCAACGTTGAGTTCCACCTGGTGGGCATGTCACAGATTAGGCGGTTTTTGGGCAGGTTACACTCCTTTTGGAGGTCTGCCAGCCGAGCACTGGCATTATATGACCAGCGGAAATGAACACAAACTTTCCTGGCCTGCCTCAGGACATCCTGTAAGCCCGGGTACCTGCCCAAGAACCACTGCACCACCAAATAAGGACGTGAGCCAAGCAGGGCACATGGGTCATTTGTCCCTGTCGGAGGGCAGAGAGGAGGTTGGTGCCATTGTCACAAACCACCATTCCTGCCTTAACTTGGCGTGGCGTGAACCACCTCTGAACCTGCCCCTGCAGAGCTGACAGAACCTCTGCCCAGTGTGGCTTCTGTCCCCCAAGCACATCAACTCAAGCACCGCATGGCATCTTTTGGCCTGCATACTTGCGTAGCCCCTTGAACGGCTACGGAGCACCACTGGTTCCGAGGACAAAGCACAGGAAGAGGCCATGGAGGAAGAAGAAGAGGGGGGGTGGAGGAGAGAGGTGTGTCACAATCATTAGTAGTGGCATTTTGGAGGCGTGGTGGCGGAACAACCTCCAACACTACTGCACCTTGTCCTGCATCCTTCCCAGCTGCCAGAAGAGTCACCCAATGCGCGGTGAAACTTAGGTAACGTCCCTGTACATGCCTGGTGGACCATGAGTCAGCGGTAATATGCACCTTACCGCTGACCACCCTGTCCAGCGAGGCCTGAACATTGCCTTCCACATGCCGGTAGAGAGCCGGAATCGCCTTCCGTGAGAAAAAGTGGCGTTTGGGTACCTGCCACTGAGGAACCGCACTGTCATGAGAAGGTCTACCCGTTGGTGGCGCTATCGGTCTCTTGGATCGCAGTACCAGTGTCCATCAGCAGGTGTCTTCCAACACCTAGGACCTGCAGTAAGAGGTCTTTCCTGCTGGTGGCACTGTTGCATCCTCGGGCCGTAGTACCGGCGTCAACCAGCGGGTGCACTCTGGCAGTTTGGAGCAAACAGCTCACACTGCGCTCAGCTGTGACATGAGGTCAATTACCACAGCCTTACAAATACCCGGCAAGCCCTCATAGGCTTGCCTTGGTATCTCTCTCTCTCTCTTCCTGCGTTCTGACCTTGCTGCCTGTTTGACCTTGAGCCTGCTATCTGCCTTGTCCTGATCTGATCCAATCCCTATCCTGAGGCCTTCCTAGTCCTGTCCCTTCTGTTCCTGGCTCCCTTGTATCCCTGCCCTGTACCCCATCTGCTGACTTCCCTGTGTATGACCTTGGCTTGGCTTGTTTACGATTACGGTATCTCCATTTTACTTATATATATATATATTTTTGTTTGTAGTGGGTTGTTGTGTGGGTTTTGCACTGTTTTCCTTTTACTTATCACTTGTTAATAAACACCATTTCACTTACATGTGTTTCTGGTCTCCTCTGTGCAGTCCACACAGTCTGGTCAATTAGATACTCTGACAGTATACCAAGGCCATCCCTGACCAGACGTGGCTGCACTGAGAAACCGTCCTGTTACGGTGGGCGCGCAAAATGGACTTTGATGAAATTGTCTATTATTCTCTGCTGGCGGCAGAGGATAATGAATATTGTTGTCAGACTCTTAAAGATTGGACCCGAGACCAACTGCTGGAAACGATACAAACCGCCCATTTACTTGTAGATCGAGGTCATATGTTATTTGAGGATGTTCAGCCTTTGATCCAATTATGTACAAAGTCAGCTTTGTCATGCATTCCCGAAGGTAGTGACGATTTCTCCCCTCCTTTCAGTTGTGACCAGGTTGAATCCCTGATATGGTTGTTAGAGGATGATCCGGCTTCCTTTGATGAACATTATTCCGCTTGTTCCCAGCAGGTGTTATCTGATTGCATTTATTCAGTACAATCTTTGGTTAGTCAGGCTGTGTGTAAATCAGCGTTTGTTCAACCTTTGCTGCAGGCATGGTCAGATCTCCTGTCTTTAGCTAAACCACAATATTCCAGCCCTGCCATTAATCATCTACCTTCCAAAAAATCTATCTCCCCGTCACTCATGGCAACCTCAGCTACTACCCAGTTTAACCAGCTCCCTACCCAATACTACCACCCAGTCTCCAAGTGTCGCACCTATCCTGCCTTCAATTCACCTGTCTCTTCTCCTTCAACTGTAACAGTCCCACAAAACCCCTCTCTAGCTACAGTTCCTTGGTCTTCCTTCTGCCCAGCTACTTTCTTTTCTTACAGCCCTGCACCTACATACAAGACTGCACGGGCTAAACCAAAAAAGAAACAAAAATTCTTCCCGACCCACACCATCTTGCCAGTAACCCAACCCGCTCCCACTTTGCAGTCTGATGTTCCAGCTTTGCAGTCTGATGTTCCAGCTTTGCAGTCTGATGTTCCAGCTTTGCAGTCTGACGTTCCAGCTTTGCAGTCTGACGTTCCAGCTTTGCAGTCTGACGTTCCAGCTTTGCAGTCTGACGTTCCAGCCTTCCAGTCTGACGTTCCAGCCTTCCAGCCTGATGTTCCAGCTTTGCAGCCTGATGTTCCAGCTTTGCAGTCTGATGTTCCAGCTTTGCAGTCTAATGTTCCAGCTTTGCAGTCTGATGTTCCAGCTTTGCAGTCTGATGTTCCAGCTTTGCAGTCTGATGTTCCAGCTTTGCAGTCTGATGTTCCAGCTTTGCAGTCTGATGTTCCAGCTTTGCAGTCTGATGTTCCAGCCTTCCAGTCTGATGTTCCAGCTTTGCAGTCTGATGTTCCAGCTTTACAGTCTGATGTGCCTGCCTCCCAGTCTGTCGTCCCGATGCCTGCCTTCCAGCTCGATGTCCCTGCCTTCCAGCCGGATGTCTTGCAGCTTGCCTTCCAGCCCGATGTCTTGATGCCTACCTACCAGTCTGATGTGCCAGCTTCCCAGATTGATGTGCCAGCTTCCCAGATTGATGTGCCAGCTTCCCAGTTTGATGTGCCAGCTTCCCAGTTTGCTGTACCAGCTTCCCAGCCTGATGCCTTGCAGCTTGTCTTTCAGCCTGATGTCTTGATGCCTACCTACCAGTCTGATGTGCCAGCTTCCCAGATTGATGTGCCAGCTTCCCAGATTGATGTGCCAGCTTCCCAGATTGATGTGCCAGCTTCCCAGCCTGATGCCTTGCAGCTTGTCTTCCAGCCTGATGTCTTGATGCCTACCTACCAGTCTGATGTGCCAGCCTCCCAGTCTGATGTGCCAGCTTCCCAGTCTGATGTGCCAGCTTCCCAGATTGATGTGCCAGCTTCCCAGATTGATGTGCCAGCTTCCCAGATTGATGTGCCAGCTTCCCAGCCTGATGCCTTGCAGCTTGTCTTCCAGCCTGATGTCTTGATGCCTACCTACCAGTCTGATGTGCCAGCTTCCCAGTCTGATGTGCCAGCTTCCCAGTCTGATGTGCCAGCTTCCCAGATTGATGTGCCAGCTTCCCAGATTGATGTGCCAGCTTCCCAGATTGATGTGCCAGCTTCCCAGCCTGATGCCTTGCAGCTTGTCTTCCAGCCTGATGTCTTGATGCCTACCTACCAGTCTGATGTGCCAGCTTCCCAGTCTGATGTGCCAGCTTCCCAGATTGATGTGCCAGCTTCCCAGATTGATGTGCCAGCTTCCCAGATTGATGTGCCAGCTTCCCAGATTGATGTGCCAGCTTCCCAGTTTGCGGTACCAGCTTCCCAGCCTGATGTCTTACAGCTTGCCTTCCAGCCTGATGTCTCGAAGATTGCTTCCCAGTCTGATGTGCCAGCTTCTCAGTCTGATGTGCCAGCTTCCCAGATTGATGTGCCAGCTTCCCAGATTGATGTGCCAGCTTCCCAGATTGATGTGCCAGCTTCCCAGATTGATGTGCCAGCTTCCCAGTTTGCGGTACAGCTTCCCAGCCTGATGTCTTGCAGCTTGCCTTCCAGCCTGATGTCTCGAAGATTGCTTCTCAGTCTGATGTGCCAGCTTCTCAGTCTGATGTGCCAGCTTCCAAGTCGGATGTTCCAGCTTTCCAGTCTGATGTTCCAGCCCTCCAGCCTGATGTTTGGGTGTCTGCCCTCCAGCTCAAGTGGTTCCTGCCGTCTGCTGCCCAGCTCAAGTGGTTCCTGCCGTCTGCTGCCCAGCTCAAGTGGTTCCTGTCGTCTGCTGCCCAGCTCAAGTGGTTCCTGTCGTCTGCTGCCCAGCTCAAGTGGTTCCTGTCGTCTGCTGCCCAGCTCAAGTGGTTCCTGTCGTCTGCTGCCCAGCTCAAGTGGTTCCTGTCGTCTGCTGCCCAGCTCAAGTGGTTCCTGTCGTCTGCTGCCCAGCTCAAGTGGTTCCTGTCGTCTGCTGCCCAGCTCAAGTGTTTCCTGTCGTCTGCTGCCCAGCTCAAGTGTTTCCTGTCGTTTGCTGCCCAGCTCAAGTGTTTCCTGCCGTCTGCTGCCCAGCTCAAGTGGTTCCTGCCGTCTGCTGCCCAGCTCAAGTGGTTCCTGCCGTCTGCTGCCCAGCTCAAGTGGTTCCTGCCGTCTGCTGCCCAGCTCAAGTGGTTCCTGCCATCTGCTGCCCAGCTCAAGTGGTTCCTGCCGTCTGCTGCCCAGCTCAAGTGGTTCCTGCCGTCTGCTGCCCAGCTCAAGTGGTTCCTGCCGTCTGCTGCCCAGCTCAAGTGGTTCCTGCCGTCTGCTGCCCAGCTCAAGTGGTTCCTGTCGTCTGCTGCCCAGCTCAAGTGGTTCCTGTCGTCTGCTGCCCAGCTTAATGACTCTGACATGCCAGCAGTACCCACTGTCCAGGTTGATGTACCCGATGCCCGGCCTGATGTGCCCTCATCTGTTCAGTTGGAGGCCATGAACTTTGAACAGATGCACCTTGTTGGAGCGTCCGGAGGCCGCTCCTTTAGGGGGGGGTACTGTCATGAGAAGGTCTACCCATTGGTGGCGCTATCGGTCTCTTGGATCGCAGTACCAGTGTCCATCAGCAGGTGTCTTCCAACACCTAGGACCTGCAGTAAGAGGTCTTTCCTGCTGGTGGCACTGTTGCATCCTCGGGCCGTAGTACCGGCGTCAACCAGCGGGTGCACTCTGGCAGTGTGGAGCAAACAGCTCACACTGCGCTCAGCTGTGACATGAGGTCAATTACCACAGCCTTACAAATACCCGGCAAGCCCTCATAGGCTTGCCTTGGTATCTCTCTCTCTCTCTCCCTGCGTTCTGACCTTGCTGCCTGTTTGACCTTGAGCCTGCTATCTGCCTTGTCCTGATCTGATCCAATCCCTATCCTGAGGCCTTCCTAGTCCTGTCCCTTCTGTTCCTGGCTCCCTTGTATCCCTGCCCTATACCCCATCTGCTGACTTCCCTGTGTATGACCTTGGCTTGGCTTGTTTACGATTACGGTATCTCCATTTTACTTATATATATATATTTTTGTTTGTAGTGGGTTGTTGTGTGGGTTTTGCACTGTTTTCCTTTTACTTATCACTTGTTAATAAACACCATTTCACTTACATGTGTTTCTGGTCTCCTCTGTGCAGTCCACACAGTCTGGTCAATTAGATACTTTGACACGCACATTCCACAAACTCACGGAAGAGGGCAGAGTCTACCAACTGAAAAGGCAGCAGTTGAAGTGCTAGCAATTTTGCCAAGCTAGCATTCAACCGCTGGGCATGTGGATGGCTGGGAGCGAACTTCTTTCGGTGGTGCAGCAGCTGGGGCAGGGAAATTTGCCTGGTACAATCTGACATCGGTGTACCAAAAGCAGATTGCCCTTAAGTACTTGGCTGTGACACACCTAATTCTACACCTTCATTCCTCTCAGTGCAGGTCTCAGAGAGGACTGAAGGTATAGTGGGGTTGGAGATCTCAGCTGATGAGGAGCAAGGAGAGGTCCTCTTTGTTCTTTGGTGTGGGTCTTTTAGATACGCTTGCCAATGAACTGTATGGCAGGTCAACATATGTCTGGTCAAGCATGTGGTGCTCAAGCGGGAGATGTTTTGGCCACGCGAGATACGCTTGCGACATATGTTGCAAATAGTAGCGGTGCGATCTGATGTACTCGTCTCAAAAAAGGCCCACACCAAAGAACTTTTGGAATAACGTGCAGAGACAGCAGCGCCCTGCACATGCGTAGCTTTGGGGTGTGATGCAGTCAGTATGCTACCCTTAGGCTGGCCCCTGGAGGGCATCCTGCCTCGTTTGGTGATGTGCCTCCTCCTCCTCCTCTCTCCTATCAGGCACCCATGTTGAGTCAGTGACCTCATCATCCCCTCCCTCCTCATCACTGGAGCAAACCTGGCAGTATGCTGCAGCAGGGGGAACATGACTGCCAGATTGCTGTCCTTCTTGGGCACCCCCTCTGTCCGTGCTCATGTTACTGCCTTCATCTAGCTCAGTATCATCATCAGAGCCTTCTAAACACTGGGCATCCTCCTGGAGCATGTACCCAACACTGTGGTCAAACAGTTCGGGGGACTCCTCAGGAGGACATGGTGGGGCTAGGGAAGGAGTGACTGATGCCATTGAGCCAAGGGAAGAGGCCGCGTTGGCAGCTGCTTTGCCAGACAAAGTACCCTGAGCATGGGTGAGAGAGGATGAGGAGGATGAAGACGGCTTGGTCATCCACTCGACCAAGTCTTCTGCATGTTGCGGCTCAACATGGCCAGCTGCCGAAAAAAAGGCCAAGCGTGTCCCACGGCCACGTGCTGATGAGGATGCACCGTCTCCATGACCAGCACTGTTGCCTCTAGACAAAGAGCCTGCTTGCCCTCTTTTATTGGCTTGTGACTGTCTGCCTCTCCTTGTTGGCCTTCCAGACATACAAAAGGCCTGTAGCTGCACAAAGCTGGGATATATATACAGTATATATATATATATATATATATATATATATATATATATATACTGATACTGCAGCTAGCAAAATCAACTGCCTGCCTGTAGTATGAGAACACCACCAACCTTCTACGGTAGCTTTAGCTGAACACTGTGCAGAGCTCGCAAACAACTAACTTGTAGCTTATTTAGCTGCCTGCGGTAGTGATAGGATCAGGACAACACCACCAACCTTCTACGGGTAGCTTTAGGTGAACACTGTGCAGAGCTCACAAAAAACGAACTTGTAGCTTATTTAGCTGCCTGCGGTAGTGATAGGATCAGGAAAACACCACCAACCTTCTACAGGTAGCTTTAGCTGAACACTGTTCAGAGGTCACACTAAACTAACTTGTAGCTTTAGCTGAACACTGTGAGGAGGACGCACTACACTAACTTGTAGTTTTGGCTGAACACTGTGAGGAGGATGCACTACACTAACTTGTAGCTTTAGCTGAACACTGTAAGGAGGACGCACTACCCTAACTTGTAGCTTTAGCTGAACACTGTGCAGAGGTCACACTACACTAACTTGTAGCTTTAGCTGAACACTGTGAGGAGGGCGCACTACACTAACTTGTAGCTTTAATTGAACACTGTGCAGAGGTCACACTACACTAACTTGTATTTTTAGCTGAACACTGTGAGAAGGACGCACTACCCTAACTTGTAGCTTTAGCTGAACACTGTGAGAAGGACGCACTACACTAACTTGTAGCTTTAGCTGAACACTGTGAGGAGGACGCACTACACTAACTTGTAGTTTTAGCTGAACACTGTGAGGAGGACACACTACACTAACTTGTAGCTTTACCTGAACACTGTGAGGAGGACACACTACCCTAACTTGTAGTTTTAGCTGAACACTGTGCAGAGGTCGCACTAAACTAACTTGTAGCTTTAGCTAAACACTGTGAGGAGGACGCACTACACTAACTTGTAGCTTTAGCTGAACACTGTGCAGAGGTCGCACCACACTAACTTGTAGCTTTAGCTGAACACTGTGAGGAGGACGCACTACCCTAACTTGTAGCTTTAGCTGAACACTGTGCAGAGGTCACACTAAACTAAATTGTAGCTTTAGCTGAACACTGTGAGGAGGACGCACTACACTAACTTGTAGCTTTAGCTGAACACTGTGAGGAGGACGCACTACACTAACTTGTAGCTTTAGCTGAACACTGTGAGGAGGACGCACTACCCTAACTTGTAGCTTTAGCTGAACACTGTGCAGAGGTCACACTAAACTAACTTGTAGCTTTAGCTGAACACTGTGAGGGGGACGCACTACACTAACTTGTAGCTTTAGCTGAACACTGTGCAGAGGTCGCACTACACTAACTTGTAGTTTTAGCTGAACACTGTGAGGAGGACGCACTACACTAACTTGTAGCTTTAGCTGAACACTGTGAGAAGGACGCACTACACTAACTTGTAGCTTTAGCTGAACACTGTGCAGAGGATGCACTACACTAACTTGTAGCTTTAGCTGAACACTGTGCAGAGGTCCCACTACACTAACTTGTAGTTTTAGCTGAACACTGTTCAGAGGACGCACTACACTAACTTGTAGCTTTAGCTGAACACTGTGCAGAGATCGCACCACACTAACTTGTAGTTTTATCTGAACACTGTTCAAAGGACACACTACACTAACTTGTAGCTTTAGCTGAACACTGTGCAGAGGTCGCACTACACTAACTTGTAGTTTTAGCTGAACACTGTTCAGAGGACGCACTACACTAACTTGTAGGTTTAGCTGAACACTGTGCAGAGGTCACACTAAACTAACTTGTAGCTTTAACTGAACACTGTGAGGAGGACACACTACACTAACTGTAAATAGTCTAGCTGCCTGACTGTGGTACTAATAGGATCAAAAGAACGCCAGCAAATTTCTTCAGGTAGCTGTAAATACTGTAACAAGACAAGCCTGCCTGTCAGTAGGAAGATAACAGAAACGGATCTAGCTAAACTGAATACAGTGTATATATATATATATATATATATATATATATATATATATATAAAACACTTGGGATGCATATATATATATATACACAATACACTGTAAGTGCAGCTAACTCACTGACTGTCCTGCCTAATCTAGCTAACTCAAATGAAATGACACTGTCTCTCTCTCTCTTTCTAAGCACGCCGGAACACACTACACAGGGCCGCCGTGCATGTGGCCTTATATAGTGTGGGGCGTGTTCTAAACCCCCTAAGCCATAATTGGGCAAAGCCACCCTGGCTTTGGCCAATTACAGCTCTCTCTACTGACGGCGCTGTGATTGGCCAAGCATGCGGGTCATAGTGCATGCTTGGCCAATCATCAGCCAGCAATGCACTGCGATGCCGCAGTGAATTATGGGCCGTGATGCGCCACAAGAATTTGGCGTGAATGGCCCATATGGTTCGCAATTCGGCGAACGATCAGACAGACGATGTTCGAGTCGAACATGGGTTCGACCTGAATGCGAAGCTCATCCCTAGTCACCACTGTTTCAAGTCCATCTGTAGCCATGCTCACATTATTTCAATGTTTATTTAGCCATTAAGTCTTACCTAAATTATGGGTTCCCTTATCTTTACAATTTTGGTCTTTTAGTCCCCTTGCAGTTTGATTGTGATGTGAAAGTTATGCTCTGCTAGCTGTGTTCCTAATATGCCCTCTTAATTGATTAATTGCCAGATTCTATCCACACCCAACACACAGTATAAAAACAAGGCCTTCTTTACGGGGGAACACATACAGGGGGCTGCACATACAGGGGTTCTTCCAAAGAAGTGGGGTTCTTTAAATAAGTGGCACTTCTGCTTTTGCACTTCAGCGAACTGCACAAAGAAAACTACAACAGACTGCAGATGGCCTCAATTCCAAATGATCTCACCTTCCTCTCTGAAACATGCTCTTTACCTCTCCTCCTTTTCACAATTGCTGCCTCTCTCCTCAAACTCTCCTTTCTTCACTCCTGTGCTTCACCCCACAATCTGTACATATCACCCTCACTTCTCCCCTCCCCCTATTACTGCACTCCTCACCTCTTTCTAACTCTAAGCCCACTTGCTAACAAACCCCCCAGGATACTGAAGCATGTCCCCTCATACAAAACATATTCTCATATTAGCTCCCTTACTCTTCTGCTTCTCCTAACCACTGGAGATATTTCCCCAAACCCTGGGCCTCCCTTATTTAACTGTGCCCAACACACCCATCACCCTACACCCTCGGGCAGTAGTCGCAATCTATGCAATTTAGTCTCCATTCCTCTTCTTCCCAACACCAGCCTCCCTCTCTCCAGGACCCTCTGGAACGCCCGCTCTATCTGCAACAAACTCACTGCTGTTCAGGACCTCTTTGTCGCTAATTTCTTCAATCTACTTGCTCTCACCGAAACCTGGCTCGATGAATATGACATCCCTTCTCCTGCTTCCCTATCCCAGGGTGGCCTTCACTGAACTCACTCCCCTAGGCCTAATGGACGCAAGGGAGGTGGAGTGGGATTCCTCCTATCCCCCCAATGCACCTTCCAGGTTATTCACTCTCTTCCCTCTTTTTCTCTCTCATCATTTGAAGCCCACTGTATATATGTCTATTCTCTCCTACTTCCCTAAGAATTGCTGTGATCTACCGGCCCCCTGGACCATTATCAACTTTCCTTGATGAGTTTTCTGCCTGGCTACCCTACTTTCTCTCTTCAGAAATTCCCACAATCCTCCTTGGTGATTTCAACATCCCTGCTAATACAAACACTCCTGCTACTTCTAAACTTCTTAGTCTAACCTCTTCATTTGACCTAAAACAATGGGTACAAGCTTCTACTCACTCTGATGGCAACACCCTTGACCTTGTATTCTCCTACCTATGCACTCCATACAACTTCTCAAACATCCTTTTCCTTTCTCCGACCATCACCTTATTAGTTTCTCCCTCCCCCTGTCTTCCCCCACCTTTCCCTCCAATTGCCTAACCATCACCCGTATAAATTTTTGCAACTTCAACTCCTCTCTCCTCTATTCTGCTACTGATCACCTCTATGACAAAATCTTTCCCCTGTCCTGCCCCAACCAAGCCACATCCATCTACAATAAATCCCTGTCCTCCACCCTGGACAAGCTCGCTCCCCTCACTACACGCAGAATCAGTCCTCGACCCCTTCAACCCTGGCAAACAGATGACACTCAAAAAAAGTAGTCGAGCTCTTGAGCGTCTGTGGCACAAGACTAAGTCTCTCAAAGACTTCAACCAATACAAATCTGCCCTCCAAAAATACTATTCTTTCCTCCACACTGCCAAGCAAACCTATTTTACAGCTCTTATTAACACCTTCTCATCTAGTCCCCATAAACTCTTCGCTACCTTCAACTCTCTACTTTGTCCTCCATCGCCTCCACCCACTGACTCACTCACTGCCCAGGAGATCGCTAATCACTTCAAAAACAAGATTGATACAATCCGCGATGATATCTCTGCTCTACAGGTATCTCCCCCAGCTAAGACCCCATGTCAACAGGTACAACTGACACTCCCCCTATTCAAATCTGCTACTACAGATGAAGTTGCTAAACTCCTTTCTATCGCCCACCTAACCACCTGTCCCCAGGACCCTATTCCCTCTCATATGCTACGGTCACCCTCTGACTCCATCCTACACTCTCTAACCCACATCTTTAATCTCTCCCTCACCTCTGGCATCTTCCCCAATGCTCTAAAACATGCACTGGTCACCCCCATACTTAAAAAGCCGTCCTTGAACCCTACCAATCTTAACAACCTATGCCCTACCTCCTTGCTCCCCTTTTTCTCTAAACTCCTTGAATGCCTGGTTTACAACCAACTGAGTGACCACCTCATTAAAAACAACCTTCTAAATCCTCTTCAGTCTGGATTTTGCCCTCAACACTCCACAGAAACTGCTCTTTTAAAACTCACAAATGACCTGCTAACTGCAAAAACCAACGGACACTATTCTGGATCTTTCAGCTGCCTTTGACACGGATGACCACCCCCTCCTCCTCAAAAAACTTTACTCCCTCGGTCTCCGTGACTGTGCTCTTCAGTGGCTCTCATCCTACCTATCCTAACGCACCTTCAGTGTCACTTACAATTCTACTTCCTCTACTCCTCTTCCCTTCTCTGTCGGGGTCCCCCAAGGTTCTGTTCTTGGACCTCTTTTATTTTCAAACAACACCTCTTCCCTGGGTCAGCTGATAGCCTCTCACGGCTTTCAAAATCATTTCTACGCTGACGACACACAAATCTATCTCTCCACCCCTCAACTCACTCCATCAGTCTCCTCACGCATCACTTACTAACCGACATATCTGTATGGATGTCACACCACTTCCTCAAACTCAACTTGTCCAAAACCGAGCTTATAATATTTCCTCCCTCACGTGCCTCTTCCCCTGACTTGTCTGTCAAGAGCAATGGCACAACCATCCACCCGTCCCCACATGTCAGGGTACTAGGTGTTATTCTGGATTCTGAACTCTCCTTTCGGCCCCACATCCAATCACTTTCCAAAGCTTGCCGCCTCAACCTCCACAACATCTCTAAACTACGTCCCTTTCTAACCAACAAAACCACAAAGCTCCTGATTCACTCCCTGGTTATCTCTCGCCTCGACTACTGCAACTCCCTCCTCATTGGCTTACCTTTAAATAGACTATCCCCCCTTCAGTCCATCATGAATTCTGCTGCCAGACTCATCCACCTTACAAACCGCTCAGTGTTTGCTACCCCTCTCTGCCAATCCCTCCACTGGCTGCCACTCGCCCAACAAATTAAATTCATAATAATAACAATAAGTTACAAAGCCATCCACAACTCTGCCCCCAGCTACATCACTAGCCTAGTCTCAAAATACCAACCTAATCGCCCTCTTCGTTACTCCCAGGACCTCCTGCTCTCTAGCTCCCTCATCACCTCCTCCCATATCCAACTCCAGGACTTCTCCCGAGCCTCGCCCATCCTCTGGAATTCCCTACCCCAATCTGTCAGACTGTCTCCAAATTTATCCACTTTTAGGCAATCCCTGAAAACTTTCCTCTTCAGAGAAGCCTATCCTGCCTCCATCTAACAACTGCACTATTTTCTCCATTAGCTCATCCCCCACAGCTATTACCCTTTTGTATAACTTGACCCTCCCTCTAGATTGTAAGCTCTAACGAGCAGGGCCCTCTGATTCCTCCTGTATTGAATTGTATTGTACTTGTACTGTCCTCCCTAATGTTGTAAAGCGCTGCGTAAACTGTTGGTGCTATATAAATCCTGTATAATAATAATAATAATAATACTCGCGGCTATATGAATTGTCGGTCCGACAATACACATAAACGTTCATTGATAAAAATGCCATGGGATTTCCCCACAGGGGAACCCCGAACCAAAGTTTAAAAAAAAAAATGGTGTGGGTGTCCCCCTAAATTCCATACCAGGCCCTTCAGGTCTGGTATGGATATTAAGGGGAACCCCGCGCCAAAAAAAAAAAAAAAAAGGCGTGGGGGTCCCCCCTCAAAATCCACACCAGACCCTTATCCGAGGGTCTGGTATACTAGACCCAGACCCTTATATATGGCGGCCTTATATAGTGTGGGGCATGTACTATACCCCCTGAGCCATAATTGGCCAAAGCCACTCTGGCTTTGGCCAATTATGGCTCTCTGTACAGACGGCGCTGTGATTGGCCAAGCATGCGGGTCATAGTGCATGCTTGGCCAATCATCAGCCAGCAATGCACTGCGATGCCGCAGTGAATTATGGGCCGTGATGCGCCACTCGAATTTGGCGCCAACGGCCCATAACTTTCGAAATTCGGTGAATGGTCGAACATACAATGTACAATGTTCGAGTCCAACAGGGGTTCGACTCGAACTCGAAGCTCATTCCTAGTAGGCAACAAACTATAGTAGTAGTAGACTGTTTGGCTCCTACCCAGTTCTAGAGGCCAATGTGATCAGCTCTAACATGTTGAGTTCAGAATCAAACAAACCAAGAGTAGTCTTTACATATATCCTGGGAGATATTGTGGATAAATATTACTGTCCCATTTTAAGTAATCCAAGATATATTTTTTCAGTCACCCTCTGCCAGGGTGGCACAGGGTGACTTAGACATAAGAGGTTCATGGGGAGCTGAAACATGGGTTTCCCAACCTTTCCAAGGGATTCTTGGTTCTGCGGGCCCTCCCATCCCACAGATCATGCTCTCTTTGTGTTAAAACCACCTGTGTTATATACAGTTACATAGGAGGCGAGGTTGAAAAAGACACAAGTCCATCAAGTCCAACCTGTGTGTGTGCTTTTATGTCAGTATTACATTGTATATCCCTGTATGTTGTGGTCGTTCAGGTGTCTATCTAATAGTTTTTTGAAATTATCGATGGTCCCCGCTGAAACCACAGCCTGTGGAAGAGAATTCCACATCCTTACCACTCTTACAGTAAAGAACCCTCTACGCAGTTTAAGGTTAAACTGCTTCTCTTCTAATTTTAGTGAATGGCCACATGTCTTTTTAAATCTCCCTTTTGTGGAAAAGTTTTATCCCTATTGTGGGGTTACCAGCAGACATGTGCAGGATGAAAACATTTGTTTTGTTTCGATTTATTATTTACCTAAATTTGTTTAGGTAAATTTGTTGTATTCGTTTTCGGGGTTTCGTTTCGTATTTGAATCAAAGAAAAAATGTGACCGAATTCGAAAGAATGTGACCGAATTGGAAAAAATTCTACCGAATTGGAAAAAATTCTACCGCATTGGAAAAAGTAAACTAGATATAACCATTTTTCGAAATTCGAAATGCGTATAGAATGAAATCAAATTCAAATAGAAAAGATTAGAATAGAATAGAAAATAAAAGAATAGCATAGAAAATCAATAGCACAGAACAGAAAAAAATATTTATTAGATAGATAGATAGATAGATAGATAGATAGATAGATAGATAGATAGATAGATAGATAGATAGATAGATAGATAGATAGATAGATAGATATTAGTGGCATTGGGGATTGTTCAGCTCAGTGATAGATGCGTTTTTCTGTAGTGAGTCCACATCAGACAGGCATTTATAGTTAAGGGCCTGGTAGCCCATGTTTATTAAATGAACAAAAAAGCAAAACAGTCAATAAATCCACTAAGGAATCCCACGCAGGGGTTTACACATCGTTCAAACAAAACTGAAAATGTAAGCCCACCTGGCTACTCTTTAACAGCACTGCTGTTATAAGTACTGGTAACTCAAACCACCAGATCTTCCAGGCCCACGGTCTTGGGTGCACACAACTTTGGGCTCCTTAAAGCTTCAAGCCCCTCAATGCACAGCTTCTGGCTCCTTGGACGCACACAGCTTCTGGCTCCTTGGACGCACACAGCTTTGAAGCCCTTCAACGCACACAGCTTTGAGCTTCTTACTGCACACAGCATCTATCCTCACACAGAGACACTCACTAGCAGCCACTGCTCCAACTCCACCTTCCTCCTTCTTCTGCTCTCACCAGCCCCTCCTTATATGGGCTGTGTGCACCTGGGTACACACCCTGCTGGCTGTCCACAAGACCCGGACACAGGGTTGGAGATCCCGTCCCACCCAAGACTTTGAAGGATCTCCAAACTACAGAGCCCCTTCCAGAAATAGCAAGATCCAGAGAAAACTGCCAGAGCAGTTTTCTCTGTTTCAAATTTACGCTGTGTAGCTCTGCAATCCGCCAATATGCAGACTCTGTGTCCACTTTAACCCCATTTTCATAGGGACAGAGCCTCGCTCTGCCACTATATATATATATATATATATATATATATATATATATATATATATTTATATAATTATAAAATTATATATATATATATATATATATATACACACAGTGCCTTGCAAATGTATTCACCCCCCTTGGCATTTTTGTTGCCTCACAACCTGGAATTAACATGGATTGTTTGAAGATTTGTATCATTTAATTTACAGGACAAGCCCACAAACATTGAAGATGTTTTTTTTATTATTGTGAAGCAAACAACAAATAGAAAAAAATAACAGAAAAAGTCAATGCGCATGACTATTCACCCCCTAAAGTCAATACTTTGTAGCGCCACCTTTTGCGGCTATCACAGCTCAAAGTTGCTTTGGATAAGTCTCTATGAGCTTGCCCCATCTTACCACTGGGATTTTTGCCCATTTCTCCTTGCAAAACTGCTCCAGCTCCTTCAGGTTGGATGGTTTGCGCCTGTGAACAGCAATCTTTAAGTCTGACCACAGATTTTCTATTGGATTGAGGGGCTTTGACTAAGCCATTCCAACCCATTTACATGTTTCCCCTTAAACCACTCAAGTGTTGTTTTAGCAGTGTGTTTGGGGTCATTGTCCTGCTGGAAGGTGAACCTCCGTCCTAGCCTCAAATCACACACAGAATGGTACAGGTTTTGCTCAAGAATATCCCTGTATTTAGCACCATCCATCGTTCCCTCAACTCTGACCAGTTTCCCAGTCCCAACTACTGAAAAACATCCCCACAGCATGTTCTGGGTGATGTGATATGTTGGGTTTGCGTCAGGCATAGCGTTTTAGTCTCATCAGACCAGAGCACCTTCCTCCATACATTTTGGGAGTCTCCTACATGCCTTTTCGCAAACTCAAAATGTGCCATTTTGTTTCTTGTTGAAAGTAATGGCTTTTTTCTGGCTACTCTGCCATAAAGCCCTATGGAGCGTACGGCTTATTGACTTCCTGTGTACAGATACTCCAGTCTCTGCTGTGGAACTCTGCAGCTACTCCAGGGTTACATTAGGTTTCTGTGCTGTCTCCCTGATTAATGCCCTCCTTGCCCGGTCCGTGAGTTTTGGTGTGCAGCGGTCTCTTGGCAGGTTTGCTGTACTATAGTTTACGGTTTAATTCAGTCAAGATTTTTTGAATGCGGTAGAATTTTTTCAAATTTGACAGTTTTTTCGAATTCGGTAGATTTTTTTTTAAATGCGGTCCAGTTTTTTCAAATGCGGTAGATTTTTTTTCGAATACGAAACCCATCTATACTAATATTTTCTATTCAAATTCAGTTTCATTCTATACGAAATTGGAATTTCATATAGAATTAATTCAAATTCGCATAGAAAAGATTAGAATAGAATAGAAAAGAATAGAAAAGAAAAGCAATAGAACAGAATAGAATAAAATATGATTTATATTATTTTTTTTTCTATTCTGTTCTATTGTTTTTCTATTCTTTTCTATTATTTTTGTTTCCATTGTTTTGAATTATTTTCCAATCTATTCTCAAATTCGAATTTATACTATTTGAAATTTGAATTTCGAATTTTCGAATGTTCTATTTTATTTTATTACATTCTGTTAAATTCGATTCTATTCTTTACTATTCTTTTATTTTTATTCTTTTTTTTTTTTCCAAAAGTTTTTTTTATTGAAAAAAAAATCGTAACCAGATTACAGTATCACCATACAATCGCTTAGAAATCAAGGAACAATGGTTGTTGTAGATAAGACAAATGTGTCAGAGATCACAAAAAGTCTCATAGGTATACATTTTAAAATCCAGAAGGAGATTAAGTGCTATGCCTGGTAGAAGGAAAAACAGTAAACCAACTCTAGAGTATGCCCCAGTTGAAGGCTTTTTAGTTCAAACGCGTAGGGCGCTCAAGCTTTCCACATTGCCACCAATTTTTATTCAGTGATCACGTTTTATCTTGTAAGGCTTTTATTCAATAAATCCTTTTTATTTTTGACCTATGCCATGTGGAGCCCCTTTTTGCTTTTTTCTCCATGATTTTATCTATGATTGGTTTCTGGAGACCTTCTAAACCTGCCCGGAATCGGAGAGTTTGGGAGTGAGCTGACCATCCACACCGTTGACTGCCCTGGCTATCGGTGACCGTGACCCAAGTGATTACCTGCCTATCGGAGATCGTGACCGAAGGGTGAACCTTTTGGGTAGAGTTCACGGGAGGCTACTTACACAAGCCCTGACAGACGTACTGCTATATGGCTGATACGTCCCACTGGATCTGGTAAGAGTACCTAACTCTAGATACTTATGACGTGTCGTCTGTGATTGATGTGTTTTCCAGTCTTCAGTCAACATCATGTATCCAAGCTCCCCCTGTGTTTGAGAAGACATCTTCTACCTATATGTATTGACCCTAGTCTTTGACTTTACTCCTGGACATATCCATACATAACACATTCCTTGGGACATTTTATACACCTCACCTATATTTATTGTGTTGATCATTATTACTTTATAGTTGTTTTATAGTCACTAATTTATATATTCATGTTTGACACACTCATATATTTTTTTAGCGCTGCACGTATTTTTTACACATTTGATGCGACTTGGTTTGTTTGTGTGCTAGCAGCTTTTCACCACTTGTTCACATATATTTTGTTTTGGGGTCAGCGCAACTTCTCATTTACACCACAAAATAATATGTTGCCTTTATTGAATAACGATCATCAAAAATACATGCCACAGCAGAAAAATGCAGGAAGCTGACGCATTTCACACTGTAGTCAGTGCATAATCATAGCTTAGATTATAGCTATGATCATAGCTATGATTAAGCATTGACTACAGTGTGAAATGCGTCAGTTTCCTGCATTTTTCTGCTGTGGCATGTATCTTTGATGATCGTTATTCAATAAAGGCAACATATTATTTTGAGTGCTGCTGTCCAGGACTTTTTCTAATTACTTCATTGTACAAGCATTGCCAGCACCTGTTGCTTCCAGCATGGAGGAGATGTTCATTCCTAATCAGTCTTCCTAGAAGCGGTAATATCTCTCTTTCTATGCGGTCTCCCATACTCGTCCCTTGGGTAGGGGTGGGAGGTCTATGTCATCTGGGAGAGGAGAGGAGAGAAAAGGGGAAGGGGGTTAGGGGGCTACACAGTGTAGTCAGTAGGTGTTTGTCACGAGTGAGCAGGTCATGGTCAGGAATTAGTTCATCAATGTCAGATATCTGTCGGTTTTTCGAATATGAATCCAACAGGCCCATGTCTTTCTTTTATTTTATTCTATTGCTTTATTATTTTATATTCTATTTTATTGTATTATTTTTTAGAAAATTTCTATTTTTTTCGAATTCGATTTGAATTTGTTTTCAAATTCATGTTGATTCAAATTTCATTCTCTTTTTTTCGATTTGAAATGTTATTTTGGATTCGTTTACATTCATTACTATTGTCATTTGGAAATTCGGATGCATCCGAATTTCCAAACAATGAAAAATGTGTCCGAATTGTGATTCGGAATGAAACTAAATGTATATATCTAGTCACCAGTATGGTATTTGTACATTGAAATCATATCCCCTCTCAAGCGTCTCTTCTCCAGAGAGAATAAGTTCAGTGCTTGTAACCTTTCCTCATAACTAAGGTGCTTCAGTTCCTTTATTAGCTTTGTTGCCCTTCTCTGGACTCTCTCCAGTTCCAGCACTTCCTGTGGACTGGTGCCCAGAACTGGACGGCATACTCCAGGTGCGGCCAGACCAGAGTCTTGTAGAGTGGAAGAATTATCATTTTATCTCTGGAGTTAATCACCTTTTTAATGCATGTCAATATTCTGTTTGCTTTGCTTGCAGCAGCTTGGCATTGCATGGTGGGCGCAGGAACGGTACAAACGGAACCCACGGAACAGTGGTAGAAAAATTGAGCCTTTGGTGGTGGTGGTGGTGGTGCTGGTGCCACAACATTGTAAGTCCTCACAGTTACTCTTGGTGGGCGCTGGAACGGGCCCTGCTGTGAAATATGATATCAAGAATTGTAATTACATGCACCTGTTGAACAGGGGCAGAAAAATTGGGCCTTAGGCACTGGTGCCACAACACTGTAACCCCTCCCAGATGCTATAGTTGGAGCGCAGGAATGAGCCCTGCTGCAAAGTATTGATCAGTTACAAAGCCTCCAGCAGCACTGAATGTGCGTTCCAAAAGAACGCTGGATGCAGGACAGGCCAGTAGCTCAATTGCATACTGTGCAAGCTCTGACCAGTGATCCATCCTCAAGACACAGTAACCCAGAGGATTTTTGGTGGGAAAGGTGTCCAAGTCTGATCTTGACCTTAGGTAATCCTGCACCATATGAATCAAACGCTGGCGATGGTTGCTGGAACCGATCAGACCTTGGGGCTGCGGACTAAAAAATTGTCTGAACGCATCGGTCAGATGGCCATCTTCTCCACCGATCCTTCTGTGACTGACTGAAGCCTCAGCAACACATTGTCCAGGAGGACCAGGAAATTGTAACCTCACAGGCTCTGGAAAAGCGTTGCACAAACCTTTCTGCAAGGCCTCCCATAGATGTTTCATCCTCTGCTCCCTCTGCGACGGCAAGATAAGGTCCGCAACCTTACCCTTGTAACGTGGATCAAGGAGGGTTGCCAGCCAGTAATCATCCATTCCCTTGATAACACGAATACGAGGATCCTTCCGCAGGCTTTGCAGGATCAGGGAGGCCATGCAGCGTAGGTTTGCTGAGGCATTCGGTCCAGAGTCCTCTGGGTCACTAAGGACGACATGATCCACAGCCACCTCCTCCCGGCCACGTACAAGTCCATGGGTTTCTTCGGACTGTAAATGATCCCTTGAAGACTGCTGCTGATGCTGAGTTCCAGGCTCCACCTCCATACTGACACAATCCTCCTCCTCCTCCTCATCCTCTTCCTGTGTGATCAGCAGGCACGCAGGAACACAGTCTGGATAAAGGGGGCCTTGAGAGGTAAGGAAGTCCTCCTCTTCCTCCCTCTGTTCTGCCTCAAGTGCCCTGTCCATTATTCCACGCAGCGTGTGCTCCAACAGGTGGACAAGAGGGACAGTGTCACTGATGCATGCACTGTCACTGCTCACCATCCTCGTGGCCTCCTCAAATGGTGACAGGACAGTGCATGCATCCCTGATTATAGCCCACTGGCATGGAAAAAAAAAACAAGGTTCCCCGATCCTGTCCTCCGACCTATAGTCACATAGGTACTCATTGATAACCCTCTGCTGCGTGAGCAGCTGTTGCAGCATGGCCCACATTGAGTTCCACCTGGTGGGCATGTCACAGATTAGGCGGTTCTTGGGCAGGTTAAATTCCTTTTGGAGGTCAGTCAGCCGAGCACTGGCATTATATGACCTGCGGAAATGCACACAGACTTTCCTGGCCTGCCTCAGAACATCCTGTAAGCCTGGGTACCTACCCAAGAACCGCTGCACCACCAAGTTAAGGATGTGAGCCAAACAGGGCACATGGGTCAGTTGTCCCTGTCGGAGGGCGGAGAGGAGGTTGGTGCCATTGTCGCAAACCACCATACCTGCCTTAAGCTGGTGTGGCGTCAACCACCTCTGAACCTGCCCCTGCAGAGCTGACAGAATCTCTGCCCCAGTGTGGCTCCTGTCCCCCAAGCACACCAGCTCAAGCACCGCATGCCATCTTTTTGCCTGCGTGCTTGCATAGCCCTTGAACGGCTACGGAACACCGCTGGTTTCGAGGACAAAGCACAGGAAGAAGCCATGGAGGAAGAAGAAGAGGAGGGGGTGGAGGAGAGAGGTGTGTCACAATCATTAGTACTGGCATTTTGGAGGCGTGGTGGTGGAACAACCTCCAACACTACTGCACCTTGTCCTGCATCCTTCCCAGCTGCCAGCAGAGTCACCCAGTGCTCGGTGAAACTTAGGTAACGTCCCTGTCCATGCCTGCTGGACCATGAGTCAGCGGTAATATGCACCTTACCACTGACTGCCCTGTCCAGCGAGGCCAAGACATTGCCTTCCACATGCCGGTAGAGAGCCGGAATCGCCTTCCGTGAGAAAAGGTGGTGTTTGGGTACCTGCCACTGAGGAACCGCACATTCCACAAACTCACGGAAGGGGGCAGAGTCTACCAACTGAAAAGGCAGCAGTTGAAGTGTTAGCAATTTTGCCAAGCTAGCCTTCAACCGCTGGGCATGTGGATGGCTGGGAGCGAACTTCTTTCGGCGGTGCAGCAGCTGGGGCAGGGAAATTTGCCTGGTACAATCTGAAGTTGGTGTACCAATTGCAGATTGCCCGCAAGTACTTGGCTGTGACACACATAATTCTACACCTTCATTCCTCTCAGTGCAGGTTTCAGAGAGGACTTAAGGTAGTGGGGTTGGAGATCCCAGCTGATGAGGAGCAAGGAGAGGTCCGCTTTGTTCTTTGTTGTGGGTCTTTTAGGTACGCTTGCCAACGAACTGCATGGCAGGTCGACATATGTCTAGTTAAGCATGTGGTGCCCAAGTGGGTGATGTTTTGGCCACGAGAGATACGCTTGAGACATATGTTGCAAATAGCAGCGGTGGGATCTGATGCACTCGTCTCAAAAAAGCCCACACCAAAGAACTTTTGGAATAACGCGCAGAGACAGCAGTGCCCTGCACATGCGGATGTGATTCAGTCAGTGTGCTTCTCTTGAGCTGGCCCCTGGAGGGCATCCTGCCTCGTTGGAGATGTGCCTCCTCCTCCTCTTTCTATCTCCTATCCGGCACCCATGTGGAGTCAGTGACCTCATCATCCCCTCCCTCCTAATCACTGGAGCAAAGCTGGCAGTATGCTGCAGCTGGGGGAACATGACTGCCAGATTGCTGTCCTTCTGTCTCTCTCTGGGTTCACATTACTGCCTTCCTCTAGCTGGGTACCATCATCGGAGCCTTCAAAATGCTGGGCATCATCCTGGAACATGTACCCAACACTGTGGTCAAACAGTTCGGGGGGACTCCTCAGGAGGACATGGTGGGGCTAGGGAAGGAGTGACTGATGCCCTTGAGCCGAGGGAAGAGGCCGCGTTGGCAGCTGCTTTGCCAGACAAAGTACCCTGGGTGAGAGAGGATGAGGAGGATGAGGACGGCTTGGTCATCCACTCTACCAAGTCTTCAGCATGTTGCGGCTCAACACGGCCAGCTCCTGGAAAAAAGGACAAGCGTGTCCAATGGCCACGTGCTGATGAGGATGCACCATCTCCATGACCAGCACTGTTGCCTCTAGACACAGAGCCTGCTTGCCCTCTTTTATTGGCTTGTGACTGTCTGCCTCTCCTTGTTGGCCTTCCAGACATACTAATGACCTGCAGTGAGATGTAGCTGCACAAAGCTGGGATGTATATATATACTGATACTGCAGCTAGCAGAATCAACTGCCTGCCTGTAGTATTATTAGTATGAGAACACCAGCAATTGTCTTCAGGTAGCTTTAGGTGCACACTGTGCAGAGGACAGTGTGCACTAACTGTAAATACTGTAGCTGCCTGCCTGTGGTATTAATAGGATCAAAACAACAGCAATTGTCTTCAGGTAGCTTTAGGTGCACACTGTGCAGAGGACGCAGTACACTAACTGTAAATACTGAAGCTGCCTGCCTGTGGTACTAATAGGATCAGAAGAACACCACCAATTTCCTTCAGGTAGCTTTAGGTGCACACTGTGCAGAGGACACAGTACACTAACTGTAAATACTGTAGCTGCCTGCCTGTAGTATTAATAGGATCAGAACAACAGCAATTGTCTTCAGGTAGCTTTAGGTGCACACTGTGCAGAGGACGCAGTACACTAATTGTAAATACTGCAGCTGCCTGCCTGTGGTACTAATAGGATCAGAAGATCACCACCGATTTTCTTCAGTTAGCTTTAGGTGCACACTGTGCAGAGGACGCAGTACACTAACTGTAAATACTGCAGCTGCCTGCCTGTGGTACTAATAGGATCAGAAGAACACCACCAATTTTCTACAAGTAGCTTTAGGTGCACACTGTGCAGAGGACACAGTACACTAACTGTAAATACTGTAGCTGCCTGCCTGTGGTATTAATAGGATCAGAACAACAGCAATTGTCTTCAGGTAGCTTTAGGTGCACACTGTGCAGAGGACACGCTGCACTAACTGTAAATACTGCAGCTGGCTGCAGTACTAATAGAATCAGAAGAACACCACCAATTTTTTGTTCAGGTAGCTTTAGGTGCACACTGTGCAGAGGACGCACTGCACTAACTGTAAATACTGCAGCTAATAGGACTAATAGGATCAGAAGAACACCACCAATTTTCTTCAGGTAGCTTTAGGTGCACACTGTGCAGAGGATGCACTACACTAACTGTAAATACTGCAGCTAATAGGACTAATAGGATCAGAAGAACACCAGCAATTTTCTTCAGGTAGCTGCAAAAACTGTAAAAACACCTGCCTGCCTGTCAGTAGGAAGAGAATAACAGGAATGAATCTAGCTAAACTGAATATAGTGTATATATATATATATATATATATATATATATATATATATATATATATACATACAACACCTAGGATGCATATATATACCCAATACACTGTAAGTGCAGCTAATTGACTCGCCTGCCTACTCTATATAACTTAAATCAAATGACACTGTCTCTCTGTCTATCTCTCCACCGCCGCTGCAACACAACCAATTTTCTTCAGGTAGCTTTGGGTGCACACTGTGTAGAGGACACAGTACCCTAACTGTCAGTATTGTAGCTACCTGCCTGTGGCTTTGGCCAATTACAGCTCTCCGTACAGACGGCGCTGTGATTGGCCAAGCATGCGGGTCATACTGTAGTGCATGCTTGGCCACTCATCAGCCAGCAATGCACTGCGTTGCCGCAGTGAATTGTGGGCCATGACGCACCACTCAAATTTGGCGCGAACGGCCCATAATGTTCAAAATTCATCGAACGGTCGAACATGGGTTCGTCTCGAACTCGAAGCTCATCCCTAGTCATGGTTATGTGTTTCAGTGGCTGTCATTAGGATGAATAAGGCACTTGGTGCCATCTAGTGAATATTCAGGCTCCCTACACACTTTGCACAAGCTATTTTAAAGTAAGCCATGTTCTTCAATGATGTCTGGATATTTTTTTAAAAAGCTTTTCATTGCAAAATAGCTCACTATAATGTGTTGTATTGAATCTTAGGTATCCCTACTATTTTATACCTTGTGTAATCGCATATCCTTCTTTATAAGGAATATGGCACTTGTGGGCAAATTGTGCAGACTCAATACCTCCAATTTGCTGCTACATGCCTCCACCTCCTCAGACTGACTTGTAGAAAAGAGGGGGTGTCCCCAAGGGATAATATGGGCAGAGAACCAATGAAGGATAGTATAGAAAAGGATGCACAATGTATATAAAAAATTAACAAATTTTATTCAAAATACAATTCAGAGAAAATACAGAATTTTCTAAATATCTTAAAAACAATTAAAGAGAACATGATCGTGAATGCAGAAAATACATGCGACTACTGGATGCTGCAGCCAACACTTGAAAAACGCAGCTGCTGCAGGGCCACTCTACATGTTTCGGAAAAGACCACAAAAAGATTGGTTTCTTTCTATGATAAATGTACTTCTTCTTCAGGGGTTTAGGTAGAGTGTTGTTGCATTTCTATCAGAAAAAAAGGGGGATGTAAGTATATATATATATATATATATATATATATATATATATATATATATATATACACAAAACACCTAGGATGCATATATATACCCGTATATTAGGGTTGATTTATGAAAAGGCAAGAATACAGTCAAAATATGTAATTCGATACTCACAAATCAGAGATGTTCTCTTACATGAAAAAGGTACACAGCATGTATGCAGGCGGCTCAGGTCCCACACCCAAAGGTCCTTTTGGAGAGTTGTTTGTGAGCTGGGAGGTATCCCAAACCATAGGGGGAGTTTCCTCACCCCGTTCAATAGATGTAAGGCATATAGCAATTTTCATTCAGCAAGGGTCATGCAATGATATCACAGACCCCACAAGAAGGTGGGTGCGGCAGGTCAGAGCTCGCAGAAGCCACCCAAAGTTGGGTATGGAGAATGCAGACCTGTCAGGACATAGAAGAAATGTGTATATGTATGCTGCTAATCTCTTCCTGTAGTACAGAGCCGTTAGTATGCTCCCATTCAATAATGGGAACAGGCAAACAGGGAATGCCTGACCAGGAGGAAAGGAAAAGATCAGTGTCAGAAGTGTAAAGCAATACATGGGACAAAGATGAAGACTGAAAAGTGATCTGTATGAAAAGAAATATACTATATAGGAGAAAAAACGAAAATTATGTTATATTCTAACCTGCCTTTCAGATAGATCTCAGCATGTCCGTGTCGGAGTCAAACGCCTCAGCTGTGTAGCACTGATATGCCGCCCAGATTGGTGTTTAAATACCCCCCTAATGGGAGTGGTATCCAAAAAGCAGCCAATCCATAGGATTCTTAGAAAGGCATCGTCTGTGAGGTGCAATCGAGTCCAGCAGGGCATACACACAGCCGTGTAAATAAACACAGCTATGTGTGGGAATTCTCCAATAAAGGCTCCTCGGTCGGCGCGGCATCCGGCGTCAACGCGTCAGAAGACGCAATGACGTCAGACATCGATACAGACTGCTGACACCGAAGGTAGGCAGCAGCTAAGGGTAAAGATCTAAAAGCAACCAATGCGCACGCGCGAGGGCAGAATAGAGCCACAGCGCGCGCGCGCATCTGCAGCCTCAAAGAAAGCCTCCGGTCATGTAAAAGGAGAGGACCGGAGGCCCCCCAGTACCCGACGAGCCACAGCAACCAAAAAGGGGGGGACAGGAAAAAGGAATCTTAGCCAGGCCATTAAAAATAACTGGCAACCAATAATCGATATATGGTGATGACCCTATACATCAATGTGAAGATAGTAATAATAAAAAAAGTAATGGACTGTAGTAATAAAATACTATTAAAAGATGGAACTTTGTAATGAGTATGGGAACCCCATCCACCTGCATAGATGTTACAAAAGGCTGGTGTAACAATAAACCTGCAAAAAACACAGAAAAGTGTGAATACATTTACAGTCAGGTCCATAAATATTGGGACATCGACACAATTCTAATCTTTTTGGCTCTATACACCACCACAATGGATTTGAAATGTAACGAACAAGATGTGCTTTAACTGCAGACTTTCAGCTTTAATTTGAGGATATTTACATCCAAATTAGGTGAACTGTGTAGGAATTACAACAGTTTGTACATGTACCTCCTCTTTTTAAGGGACCAAAATGAATGGGACAATTAGCTGCTCAGTTGTTCCATGGCCAGGTGTGTGTTATTCCCTCATTATCCCATTTACAAGGAGCAGATAAAAGGTCCAGAGTTCATTTCAAGTGTGCTATTTGCATTTGGAATCTGTTGCTGTCAACTCTCAATATGAGATCCAAAGAGCTGTCACTATCAGTGAAGCAAGCCATCATTAGGCTGAAAAAACAAAACAAACCCATCAGAGAGATGGCAAAAACATTAGGTGTGGCCAAATCAACTGTTTGGAACATCCTTAAAAAGAAAGAACGCACCGGTGAGCTCAGCAACACCAAAAGACCCAGAAGACCATGGAAAACAACTGTGGTGGATGGTCAAAGAATTCTTTCCCTGGTGAAGAAAACACCCTTCACAACAGTTGGTCAGATCAAGAACACTCTCCAGGAGGTAGGTGTATGTGTGTCAAAGTCAACAATCAAGAGAAGACTTCACCAGAGTGAATACAGAGGGTTCACCACAAGGTGTAAACCATTGGTGAGCCTCAAAAACAGGAAGGCCAGATAAGTGTTTGCCAAATAACATCTAAAAAAGCCTTCACAGTTCTGGAACAACATCCTATGGACAGATGAGACCAAGATCAACTTGTAGTGATGGGAAGAGAAGAGTATGGAGAAGGAAAGGAACTGCTCATGATCCAAAGCATACTACCTCATCAGTGAAGCATGGTGGTGGTAGTGGCATGGCGTGGGCATATATGGCTGCCAATGGAACTGGTTCTCTTGTATTTATTGATGATGTGACTGCTGACAAAAGCAGCAGGATGAATTCTGAAGTGTTTCGGGCAATATTATCTGCTCATATTCAGCAAAATGCTTCAGAACTCATTGGACGGCGCTTCACATTGCAGATGGACAATGACCCGAAGCATACTGCAAAAGCAACCAAAGAGTTTTTTAAGGGAAAGAAGTGGAATGTTATGCAATGGCCAAGTCAATCACCTGACCTGAATCTAATTGAGCATGCATTTCACTTGCTGAAGACAAAACTGAAGGGAAAATGCCCCAAGAACAAGCAGGAACTGAAGACAGTTGCAGTAGAGGCCTGGCAGAGCATCACCAGGGATGAAACGCAGCATCTGGTGATGTCTATGCATTCCAGACTTCAGGCTGTAATTGACTGCAAAGGATTTGCAACCCAGTATTAAAAAGTGAACGTTTGATGGATGATTGTTAATCTGTCCCATTACTTTTGGTCCCTTAAAAAGTGTGAGGCACATATACAAACTGTTGTAATTCCTACACTGTTCACCTGATTTGGATGTAAATACCCTCAAATTAAAGCTGAAAGTCTGCAGTTAAAGCACATCTTGTTCATTTAATTTCAAATCCATTGTAGTGGTGTATAGAGCCAAAAAGATTAGAATTGTGTTGATGTCCCAATATTTATGGACCTGACTGTACATTCAACAGACTGTCATGTGTTAACAATTTTGATACGAATTTGAGTTAATGGGCTTAATCAGCAACCAAAATATTCAGCTCATAGAGATCTAATAATATCAAAGCACAACAAGAGCACGGAAAGAGGGGAAGGGGCTAGAAAGACATTGAAACAGAAGAAATAGTGAAAAACAAGGGAACATCATTGGGAACATGTAATAACCTATAAGAGAATTATTTATGGGTCTCATAGGTCTCTGTCAAAGTTTCCAGTTGCAAAACCTGGCAAGAAGGGTTTGAGGTTGAAGGCTTTGTTTAAGCCAGGTGGAGAGGTGGCATTGAGATTCGAGATCCACCGAAGCTCGCGCTGTAGGAGATATTTATCAAAATCTCCACCGCGCGGGCTTTGGTGTAGCCGATCAAGGACTAAAACTGATATGGAAGGACAAATACCATTATGGGTCTGGGCAACATGTCTGCCCAATGGCAGGTCAGGATTAGCGGTCTCCATAGCCCTAATATGACGGTATAGTCTTTGCCATAATTTTTGTACTGTTTTGCCTATATAAAAGCAATTGCAATTACATAGAATCAAGTAGACCACTCCTGTTGTCTGGCAGTTAGAATAACGCTTTAGTTTGAACGGTATGCCATTGGGTAAGTAGATATTTTTTCTGGTATTCATGTATTTACAGTAGGAGCATGATCCACACGGGAAGGTTCCCACTGTCTTGCAAGGGTCACCTCTCATTGAGCCACGGAATTCACTCTGGACCAATAGGTCACCCACAGAGGTGGGTCGTCTGTAGGTGATCATTGGAAATGGGGGTACAAAGGGAACTACGGTGGGATCAGAAGTTAGTAAATGCCAATATTTTTTATATATTTGCGTAAGTTTGGCATGATCATTGGTAAAAGTTGTAACTATTCTATGGCTCTCCTTTGAGGTTTTAGGTTTCTTTGATACAAGCAATTTATGCCTATTGTTGGTATTTGCACGCTGGAATGCTTTCTTAAGGCATTTGTGGCTATAGCCACGTTCAAGTAGACGTTTTTTTCAAATTGTTAGCCTCACGTTTAAAGTCCAACTGGTTGGAACAATTACGTTTGATACGCAAGTATTCACCATAGGGATATAGCTTACAAGGGATCTAGGATGGAAGCTAGAGGAGTGTAAGACAGTGTTGCCTGCAGTAGGCTTTCTAAATAATTTGCAGGATAGGAAGTTGGATTCATTTTTGAAAATTTCAATGTCCAGAAAAGTGATTCCCATACATGTCAGAGTTCATTATAAAATTGAGATTAAATTCATTGGTATTTCATTTGATCATGGAACTCATCTAGAAGTTGTTGGGGGCCATCCCAGACGATGAAGATGTCATCTATGTACCTGAGCCACATGACAACGTGGCACAGGTACATAGAGAGAGCCTCGTCGCTGAAAATATTGTTTTCCCACTCCCCCAGGTACAGATTGGCATAGCCAGGGGCACAACAGGTGCCCCTGGCTACGCCCTGCACCTGGAGGAATATAGCGCCATCAAAGGAGAACACATTGTGATTCCATATGTAATCCAGAGATAGAAGTATGAATTCATTGAAGGAGGTTTCGTGGTGGCTAATTCAAGATAACACTTTGCGTATGCATGCTAACCCCTTGGTGTGTGGTATTGAGCTATAGAGGGCTTCTACGTTGATGATTGCAAGAATACAGTTAGCTGGGACTTGGAAGTCCTCTATAGTTTGTAAGATATGGATGGTGTCACGAATGTACGATGGAATGGTAAGAACGAAAGGTCTGATATGTTCGTCTATTAGTTTGGACAGATTCTCAGTAATAGATCCGTTGCCCGAAAGGATTGGCCTGCCCGGTGGATTGGAGGAGTTTTTGTGGCTTTTTGGCAACGCATAAAAGGTTGCCAGTCTTGGATAAGGAGTGCGTATAAAAAAGTTTGGAGATGATTTTATTTTAAAAAGCTTCATCTACAAACAAATAGAATTTTTGATTAAAAGCCTCAACAATGTCCTCGCCTACTGGGCGGTACCAGTCATGGTTTCTTAGAATGTTTAAACACATTTTTTTGTATTGTTCATTGTCCATGAGGACAATGTTACCCCCTTTATCACTTGGTTTAATTGTGATAGTGTGGTTATTTGATAAGTCTTGTAAGGCCAATTTTTCACCTTGAGTTAAATTGTCATTATGGGGGGGGGGGTGTGATTTAAAAATTGGATCTCAGAAGAGACCATCTTAAGAAAGGTCTTTACATTGTGATTTGAACTGGGGGCAGGGTACAAGGAGGAAGCCTACCTCTTCAGACTGAGGTAAGAATTGCAACCCAGGGGGACCCTTGTGCAAATGGGGGGATGCATCTAACATGCTGGATTAATTAATTAAAGATTATCAGGGCTGGGCTGAGCTCTCCCTTCTCAGTGCTCAGGTTGCTCAGCTGTCAGTTAATTTCCAGCACTCATCATTCCACAGTGGCTCAACTGTTGTTCATTTCCTGCTCTTCAGTCCAGCCCACAGCAAGCCGCTTCTGGCTATTTAATTTCAATAAATTTTTATTGGTATGAAAACAGTAAGGAAGTTACATACACCTTTATCCTGTAGGCAATGTATACATATATTAGTACGTTATAAGTACATTATGCACATGTTACAATCATTTGAGTTAGTGCAATTGGTGCGTAACTTAACGAGACTAGTTCTGGGACAATTTGTCCCGCTAATGGGTTCATTTATCTTATTTAAATAACAAGAAAATAATATAGAAACTGTGAGCTAAAGGACTAAGCTCTAAAATAAATAATCAATAAAAATAAAAGTGTGAAAAGTATAAAGAGTATAAAGAGTATAAAGAGTATAAAGAGTATGCAGCAGTTTAACTTCCTGTATTAACTAGATTATACAAAGTCAGGGGATTGAGTTTCTGCTTTTATATACATGTGAGTACCATGCAGTCCACCTGTGCCACCTTACATTTACCTTATGATAATTGCCTTGAGCTGCAGCGAACATCAGCTCGTATGTAGCATGTGTGTTGGTCATTTCAACTATTTCTTTAAGTGAAGGAGGTGATGCGTCTTTCCATTTCCTTAATATTGTCAATCTCGTACTCAGTAGTATGTGGGTAACTATGGTTCTAGTATTGATTGGTATATTTTCTATTCCTATTGATAATACTGCTAATGCTGCATCTGGAATTACTACTGAGCATGTGAGTTCTGATATTAGGTTGAATACCTTTTTCCAAACTGCATGTAGAACCCGGCATTCCCATAGTATGTGATGTAATGTACCCCTTCCTCCACAGTTTCTCCAGCACAGAGGAGAGGCCTGTTTCGCAAATTTGGATATCCTTTGTGGGGTTAGATACCACCGGAGTGTTATTTTATGTGTTGTCTCCCATAGTTTGACGCATTTAGTTGCAATAAAGGTATTGCGGAGTGCTTTTTGCCATTGCTCATCTGTAAATGACATACCCAGATCTCTTTCCCACGCCTCTATGTTATTAGTCTTTTTGAACTCTTGTTTGTTGTTAAGTATGTTGTAAAAAAGTGAGATACCTTTTATGTTGGTATTAGGATTAGTAAGATATAGATACACCCTCCACGGAACCTTTATAGATGTTACTGGAACTCTATGAAGATAGTGCTTTATTTGAAGGTATCTATATTGGTCAGTGTCATCCAAACCATATTGCGCTTGGAGAGTCTCAAATGTTTTGAATGAGGAACCGACTTTGAGGTCGTCTAGTGTCAAAATACCTTTGGTTATCCAATGTGATATATTTAAATGTGGAATGTTTATTTGGAGGCTAGATGTGGCAATCGGTATGGGCTTAGTCATCTGACTAGAGAAGTCTGATGTCAAAAAGGACCTCCATGTTGTTAGTGTAGCTATCATTGTAGGAGACATATGTGAGTATACGTAAGGTCGGGCATGGCAGGTCAATAGGGTGTCAGCTAGATTACCTCTCGGAAGTTGTGCTTCCTCCAATTCTACCCATCTGTGGGTCTGGGCAGTATTTAACCAAGATTTTGCTTGTGATAAGATTGTTGCTGTATGATAATCTTTTAAGATAACATGACCTATTCCTCCCGCATTTCTAGCGTTAGTTAATTTCTTATAGGCACACCTGGCCCTTTTTCCTTGCCAAAGGTATCTATTTATCATAATTTGAGCTTTAGAGAAAAATGTGTTGGGAACAGGGACTGGCAACGTCCTAAATAGATAGAGAAGCTGTGGCAGGATGATCATCTTAAACGCCGCCAGTCTGCCTGTCCATGAAAGTTCCATTTTGTCTATATCTAGAAGTTTTTTGTTCAATGAGCCCAGGAATGTGGTGTAGTTGGCTGCGACTAGATTACTTGTCAATGCTGTAAGTGTTATCCCTAGGTATTTTATCCCTTCATTTTCCCATGTGTATGGAAATTTGTCACTCAATTTCTTTTGAAGGGGTGCGTCAATGCCTATTCCCATGATGTATGATTTACTCTCGTTCACTTTATAGTAAGAAATCTTATGAAACATGTCTAAGGTCTTATGTACCGAAGCCAGGGAAGATTCCGCATTGGTTAGAATCATGATTATGTCGTCAGCAAATAGGCTGATCTTATGTATTGAATTATTTATACGGAAACCTGTAATATGGGGGTTTGTTCGGACGTATATAGCTAAGGGCTCCATTAACAGGTTGAAGATTAGAGGGGATAAGGGACACCCCTGTCTAGTCCCGTTTGTGATACTGAATGGCCTAGACAGTGTTCCAGATGCTAGCACTTGGGCAGAAGGCTTAGAGTATAGTGCCAATATCGCAGAAAGTATAGTGCCAGAAAAACCAAACCTTCTTAATACTTGGGCGAGGTATTGCCAATGGATGCGGTCAAAGGCCTTCTCTGCGTCCAGAGCTAGAAGCAAAGAAGGCCTTTTATGTTCTCTCGCCAGGTGTATAATATTTGTCAGTCGTCGGGTTGCGTCGGATGTCTGACGACCCTTGGTAAATCCTGTTTGATCAGGATGAATGAGAAGTGGGAGAAGATTTAATAATCGGGATGCTACAATTTTTGCGTAAATTTTCAAATCTATATTGAGGAGTGAGATCGGTCTGAAGTTTGGGGGTATATTGGGTTCTTTCCCTGGCTTAGGCAGAGTTACTATTATTGCATTTAACATTTCTGGAGGAAAAGAGGCAGAGGCAGCAGCAGCATCAAAAGTGCGTTGTAGATATGGGCTTAATATGTGTTTGAAGGTTTTATAATAATCTCCTGAGAATCCATCCGGGCCTGGAGATTTGTTACTTGGTAGGGAGTCAATAGCAGTATGTATTTCTTCTATACTGAATGTTTGGTTTAGAGTTTGAAGTTGTTCTTGTGACAATGTAGGAATGTCTAGTTGTTGTAAAAATGCATTAATTGCATCAGTAGTGGGTTGGGGGGTGTCTAAGTCATCTTTCAGATTGTACAGGTTACTGTAATATTGACTGAAGGTGTCTGCTATGTCCTGTGGATGGTACAGTTTATGTTTGGTAAGGGGGTGTAAAATGTATGGAATTTTTGTTTTGTATCTAATGCCCTTAATCCTGTAAGCTAAGATTTTACCTGCTTTGTTACCCGTGGCGTAATATGTCATTTTAAGCTTTTTTGAGGACTTTTCAAAATTTTCTAGTAATAACAATCTCAATTCATATCTTAATTGTGTAAGTTGATGTGAGGTTGAGTAGGAGGTATTTTGTTTGTTGCTGGATTCTAACAGAGAAATTTTGTCTGTCAACTCTTTTATGTACCGCTGCCTCTGCCTTTTAACCCTCGCCCCCAGTTGTATGAGGACACCTCTCACATATGCCTTGTGGGCATTCCACAAGGTAAAATGGTTTTGCACGGAGGGTGCGTTAATGCTAAAGTACTCCTTCATCTGATCTTCTATTTTTTTCCTGAAGTCCGGTTGTTGCATTAGGTAGGAGTTTGATCTCCACAAGTAGGATGTATTGCATGCGGCATCGTCTTTTAGAGATATGGTGATGGACGCATGGTCTGACCAAGTAATGGTATTGATATCTGTGGATGTTACATGGGCTAATGTGCTTTGATCAACCAAAAAAAGGTCTATTCGGGAATAGGAGTTGTGGGGAGAAGAGAAGAAGGTATAGTCCCTCTCTCCTGCATGCATACACCTCCATGCGTCAAAAAGTTCCTGTTTATGTAGGATGTTCATGAGGGATGGGTTTGAACGTCTTGTTCCGGAAGATGAATCCAGATGTGGGATTGGGGTTGCGTTAAAGTCTCCACATATGATTAATCTCCCCCTCTGGAGGGTCTTCACTTTTTGTAGCGTTTTGTTGAGGAATCTTACTTGATGCTTGTTGGGAGCGTAAACGTTAGCGATGGTATAAGTGATTGAATTAATGTCGCAAATTAATAGGAGATACCTTCCTTTTGTGTCTTTAATTTCTTTGTGAAGCGTGAAAGTCACAGAGTCTCTTATTGCTGTGAGGACCCCTTTGGTTTTGTTATGGGAGTTAGCAAAAAAAATGAAAGGGAAGCTCCTATGGGTACAAGAGGGTGCTGCAGTGGCAGAGAAGTGCGTTTCTTGCACACAAACCACATCTGACTTGTGGGTGATTGCTTCTGACCACATGGATTTCCTTTTGGCAGGATGATTCAAGCCTTTGGAATTAATAGAAATAATTTTTATGCCCATGGTTGTAAGGAAGGTATGCTAGAGTATTTGGAAACGTGGGGACATTTTTGAGGTCTTGTTGCCCTCATGTGGTGTTTCCTGGTATTGCATAGGAAATCTTCTTTCAGTGAAATAAGACAAAAGAGGTACTCACGTACACTGCTGAGATTGTTTTCATTTTGGGGTGACAGGGAGATTGTGATATTCCGGCTGCGTCTTTGTGTATCCAACTGCTGCAACTTCAAAAACGTTGAAGAGAAAACATAAAAAACAAAATGAAACGTTAACATTGCAGAATCAACTTTGGTATAAAAGAGCAACTTCTGCATAGGTCAATCTGGATTTAACAGACAGTAAACTTGTATACAGCAGTTTGCTGTTTAAGGTTAGTGGGGGAAGAAAGTTCGGGCTTAGGAGCTCCTGACTGGTGCACTGAGCCCAGAAAATGTAGAAAGTGAAAAGATGATAGTCCATCTGGGTTTAGCTATGCGATTTAGCATTTTTTGTGGTGACTGTTTTCCACACTGGATCCACAGGTTTGGGGGTTGCTGGTTCTGGAGCAGGTAAGATATTCCACTCTTCCAAAAGAGAAAGTCCTTTCTCTAGGGAGTTCACTACGTGGGTGCGTCCCTCTCTTGTAACGGACAGTTTGGTAGGGTATCCCCATCTATAAGTGATATTGTGGTTTCTCAATACTTTAGTGATGGTGTTCAAATTTTTTCTTTTTTGTAGAGTGTATTGAGAGAGGTCTGCATAAAACTGCAGATGCTGGTATTGAGCAGGAATGTGTTCCTTCTTGCGCATGACCATCATTAGTTGTTCCTTAGCTTGATAAAAATGTAATCGTAGGATTACATCTCTGGGGATATGTTCTGATAAGTAAGAGGGTTTTGGTAGGCGGTGGACTCTGTCAATCGTAATCTCCATGTCTGAGAGGTCAGGAAGGAGAGATCTAAATAAAGAGGAGACATAGGTGCGCAGGTCGGCTTGTTGTACAGTTTCAGGGATCCCTCTTATCTTTAAATTGTTCCTCCTGTTTCTGTCCTCAATGTCTGCGATTTTTTCCTTAATCCATTCAGTATCCCCCTCTCTTTCCTCATGTGAGTCTACCAGCTCATTGATAGTGGTAGCATATTCCCCCATTTTTTGTTCTATGTGCTCAACTCTGGTCTCAACAGCCTGCAAATTGTTGTTAAACTTATGCATGCATTTCATTAGGTCAGATTGCAGTGAGCTTCTTAGGGATAATAGCATGTCTTTTAAGACAGTATCGATCACAGGCTGGTGTGAGGTAGGGAAAGATTCAATGGAGTCAGGTAATTCACGTGTGTCATCCCCTGAGTCACTCGTAGGGCTAGCTGTATCAGCGAATCCCCCGCCATCCATCCGGGGTCTTGCTTTAGCTGGGCTGCCTGAGGGTGGAGAGGGAGAGTATTGCTGTGGGCTTTTATGGATGCTTATATTGTGATTGTGCCTGTTCGCCATAGGGAGGATGGTAGTGGATTTGTTTGCTGGGGTGGATGATGACCCAGCGCCATCTTGCCTACCGTCATGCTGCTTCATTTCATAGAAGTCCGTCAGGCGCTGAGGCTTCCTCTGTTCTTTTCGTTTTCTGGACATGGCTCCCAACTCTGCCCTGGGGTATTCTGCCTCTGCGGGTGTAGAGAACGGGACCCGATGGGATGTTTTGTGCCGCTGTTTCTTAGCTCAGTACCGGAGCTCCGGGATTATGCTGCCATTCAGAGTGCTCGCAAGCCACGCCCCCCCGCTTCTGGCTATTTAAACTGCCTGGTTCATTCATTCAGCGCCTTTGCCTTGGTCATCATATCTAGAGACTCTGTTGTGTTCCTGTTTAAGACTTGCCTGGCTGACATCCCTTCTGGTTCCTGATCCTGTTTGCTGCCTCTGACTACGCTGATCTCTGGCTTCCTATTTCCTGGCTTGTTCTGACTACCCAATTGGGCTACCGAACCCTGGCTATGTTTTGACTATGTTTACTATTTGTACTATTTTTACCATTTTATTAAAAGGTGTGATTTTTAACTGCATTTTCTGTCTCCGTCTGTTTCATGGTTCCTGACAGTAGAAGAAGGCCATGAATTCAGAAGATGCATGTAATCCACTTGTGGTAATATTTTTTCCAGGTTAAATGAGCAGGATCACTGCATGGATCAGTTTGCCATAGCTTTATAGAAGCTCCTGATTCACACTGCTCACCTGGATCCTCCCACTGTGGCTGTTCCAGTACAATCTGTGTTGCAGGCCATCCCTGCTGCTGTCTCTGTGCAGGCACCCACTTTGAATATTACCTCTATAAGAGGTATGTCTTGTTCTGCTCCGCTTCCCCAGCGATTTGGAGGCGATCCAGTTCAATGCAGAGGTTTTCTCAATCAGGTGGGGATATACTTTGAGATGCTGCCCCAGGTGTTCACCATGGACAGAAGCAAAGTAGGCTTCATTATTTCTTTGCTTTCTGATAGAGCCTTGGCGCGGGCAAACCCTCTATCAGAGATGCAAAAACCCATTGTCCTGAGTTACCCTGAGTTTGTGGCTTCCTTTAAAAGGGTATTTGACGTTTCCACACGCTCCCCTTTTGCTGCCAAGAGCCTCATGTCCATCAAAGTACGAGAACTGTTACCAATTACACCATTGAATTCTGTACTGGCAGCAGAGGTCGCTTGGAACAATGAGACCCTCGTGGCTGCTTTTTCTCATGGTCTCTCGGATAACATCTAAGATGTGATAGCAGCCCGGGACATGCCTACGGATCTGGAGAAGTTGATCATGTTTGGTATTCTCATTGACTCCAGACTCCGAGAAAGAGATTCCTTTAAGAAACACTTGTTGAAGCCTCCTGTGCATTTGGCTCTGAGATTTGCAGTCCCACCCTTGCCTCCCTCACCGCCCATGCCTCCTTGTACCGAGCCTGCCAGTGAAGTATAACCCATGCAGTTGGGCTTCACACATCTCCCTGCAGATGAGAGGGCCTTTAGGAAGAGAGAGAGATTGTGCCTTTATTGTGGCCAGGCAGATCACTTTTTGAAGTCTTGAACTAACCATTCAGGAAAGGCCCACACCTTGAGGTCCTGTAGGGGACAGACTATAGGTAGCATTGTTACGTCCCCAGTTATCCTGAAGGATAAGCCTTTGGTTCCGGTTACCCTTTCTTGGTTTGAGTCATCCATCGAGACACAGGCTCTTGTCGACTCTGGGGCTGCAGGCCTGTTCATATATAGTGCCTTTGTGTCTAAGCACTCGATTCCTCTGCAGCTTCGTGCCACTCCACTTGCCGTTGAGGCTATTGATGGGAGACCTCTACACCCTGCCCATGCAACTCATGAGACTGCTCCATTGACCATGGCCGTAGGGGCTCTTCACCGTGAGATAATCCAATTCCAAGTTATTTCCTCTCCTCATTAGGGATGAGCCCTGTTCGGTTCGCATCAGAACATGCGAACAGGCAAAAAATTTGTTCGAACACGCGAACACCGTTAAAGTCTATGGGACACGAACATGAATAATCAAAAGTGCTAATTTTAAAGGCTTATATGCAAGTTATTGTCATAAAAAGTGTTTGGGGACCTGGGTCCTGCCCCAGGGGACATGGATCAATGCAAATCAATGCAAAAAAAGTTTTAAAAACGGCCGTTTTTTCAGGAGCAGTGATTTTAATATTGAAAGTGAAACAATAAAAGTGTAATATTCCTTTAAATTTTGTACCTGGGGGGTGTCTATAGTATGCCTGTAAAGGGGCGCATGTTTCCCATGTCTAGAACAGTCTGACAGCAAAATGACATTTCAAAGGAAAAAAAGTCCTTTAAAACTATTCGCGCCTATTAATGAATTGCCGGTCCGACAACACACATAAAAGTTTGTGGCATGGGGTGGTCCCCCTAAATTCCATACCAGGCCCTTCAGGTCTAGTATGGATATTAATGGGAACCCCGGCCAAGATGTAAAAAAAAAATGGCGTGGGGTCCCCCTCAAAATCTATACCAGACCCTACAGGTCTGGTATGGATTTTAAGGGGAAGCCCGTGCCAAAATTTAAAAAAAATGGCATGGGGTCCCCGCAAAAATCCATACCAGACCCTTATCTGAGCACGCAACCTGGCAGGCCGCAGGAAAAGAGGGGGGACGAGAGAGCAACCCCCCCTCCTGAACCGTACCAGGCCACATGCCCTCAACACTGGGAGGGTGCTTTGGGGTAGCCCCCCAAAACACCTTGTCCCCATGTTGATGGGGACAAGGGCCTCATCCCCACAACCCTTGCCCGGTGGTTGTGGGGGTCTGCGGGTGGGGGGCTTATCGGAATCTGGAAGCTCTCTTTAGCAAGGGGACCCCCAGATCCCGGCCCTCCCTCCTGTGTGAAATGGTAAGGGGGTACAAAAGTACCCCTACCATTTCACAAAAAAAGTGTCAAAAATGTTAAAAATGACAAGAGACGGTTTTTGACAATCCCTTTATTTAAATGCTTCTTCTATCTTCTATCTTCCTTCGTTTTCTTCCTCCATCTTCTTCTTCTTCTGGTTCTTCTGGTTCTTCCTCCGGTGTTCTCGTCCGACATCTTCCTCCGCGGCGTCTTCTTCCCTTCTTCTTCTCGGGCCGCTCCGCATCCACCATGATGGGAGGCTCCCGCTGTGGGAGAGGGGCGGGGTCACCCTCTGACATCATGGGGAATGCCACAGGGAAGTCTCCGTCAAGTCCCCGTGTGTAAGAGGGGGGCGGCATCACCGGGCGGCCCTGCCCTCCGTTATTTAAGAACCGTAAGAAGACGAGAAGCATCACACAGCGGGAGCCTCCCATCATGGTGGATGCGAGGTGGCCCGAGAAGAAGAAGGGAAGAAGATGCCGCGGAGGAAGATGCCGGATGAGAACACCGAAGGAAGAACCAGAAGAACCAGAAGAAGAAGAAGATGGAGGAAACCGAAGGAAGATAGAAGATAGAGGATAGAAGAAAGAAGAATTTAAATAAAGGAAAAACTGTCTCTTGTCATTTTTAACATTATTGACACTTTTTTTGTGAAATGGTAGGGGTACAAGTACCCCCTTACCATTTCACACAGGGGGGAGGGCTGGGATCTGGGGGTCCCCTTGTTAAAGGGGGCTCCCAGATTCCGATAAGCCCCCTGCCCACAGACCCCCACAACCACCGGGCAAGGGTTGTGGGGATGAGGCCCTTGTCCCCATCAACATGGGGACAAGGTGTTTTGGGGGGCTACCTCAAAGCACCCTCCCAATGTTGAGGGCATGTGGCCTGGTACGGTTCAGGAGGGGAGGTGCTCTCTCATCCCCCCCTCTTTTCCTGCAGCCTGCCAGGTTGCGTGCTGGGATAAGGGTCTGGTATGGATTTTTGGGGGGACCCCACGCCATTTTTTTAAAAAATGTTGGCGTGGGGTTCCCCTTAAAATCCATACCAGACCCGGTCCGGTATAGATTTTGAGGGGGACCCCACGCCATTTTCTTTTTAAATTTTGGCCGGGGTTCCCCTTAATATCCATACTAGACCTGAAGGGCCTGGTATGGAATTTAGGGGGACCCCCATGTCATTTTTTTTTAATTTTGGTTCAGGGTTCCCCTATGGGGAATTCCCATGCTGTTTTTATCAATGAACTCTTATGTGTATTGTCGGATCGGCAATTCATTAATAGCCGCGAGTAGTTTTAAATGACTTTTTTTCCTTTGAAATGTCATTTTGCTGTCAGACTGTTCTAAACACGGGAAACATGGGCCCCTTTACAGGCATACTATAGACACCCCCCAGGTATGAAAAAGGAATATTACACTTTTATTGTTTCACTTTAAGCATTATTAAAATCACTTCTCCCGAAAAAACAGCCATTTTTAAAACTTTTTTTGCATTGATCCATGTCCCCTGGGGCAGGACTCAGGTCTCCAAACACTTTTTATGACAATACCATGCATATAAGCCTTTAAAATTAGCACTTTTGATTTCTCACATAGACTTTTAAAGGGTGTTCCGCGGCTTTCTGGTGAACTGGCGAACTCGAAGCTCATCCCTACTCCTCATTACCCGGTGGTTATTGGTTATCCTTGGTTACAGAGGCACAACCCCGCTTTTGATTGGCTTCATGCTGGGGTTCTTTCCTGGTGGCCACAATGCAGTAAAACATGTTTTCAGACAGTGATTAAGGTCCTGTGCACCTCTTCACCCTCCTCCTTGCCAGAGACATGCTGGTAGGTTAATTGGCTTCTGTCCAAAATTGGCCCTAGTATATGAATGTGAGTTGGGAACCTTGAATTGTGGTCTCCTTGAGGGTAGGGACCAATGTGAGTGTGCAATGTTTGTGTGGAGCACTGCGTAAATTGATGGTGCTGTATGGGTACCTTAAATAAATAATAATATAATAGATGAGCATCTTAATGAGACAAAATGTACAGGGATATGGACAATTGTAGACACGCACCCACACTCACTCAGGTTGAACTGGATGGACTGGTGTCTTTATTCAACCTTACTAACTAATGTAATTATGTAACTATATGAGTACTGCGAATTTAGCGATGTCTTTGACAAGGTTCAAGCCGGTAGTTTGCCTCCACACCGGTCGTATGATTGCGCAATTGACCTTCAACCTGGTGCTATGTCTCCCCTTGGCCGGGTTTACCCTTTGTCTGTCTCGGAGTATAAAGCTATGAAGGACTATGTTGCAGACACACTTTTCTGAGGGTTCATTCGCAAATCCTCGTCTCCTGCTGGTGCTGGCTTCTTCTTTGTGAAAAATAAGAGTGGTGAACTGAGACCTTGTATCGATTATAGGGGTCTCAATCGCATCCCAATAAAGAACGCCTAACCAATTCCCAAGGGGCATACAATCCTGTGTGGATCAAGGAGGGCGACAAATGGAAAACGGCGTTTAACACCAGGACAGGACATTATGAATACCTCGTAATGCTGTTTGGTCTTTGCAACGCTCCTGCACTCCTTCAGGAATTTATCAACAATGTCCTCCAAGATATGTTGCAGCAATGTGTGGTGGATTATCTCCACAATATTCTCATATATTCTAAATCCCTAGAGAGCCACTGCACAGATGTCTCCCAAGTGCTACAGAGGCTAAGAGATAATAATCTGTATTGTAAGTTAGAGAAGCGCGAGTTCCCTCATGATGGTTATGACATTTCTACTGCTGGTTTTTTGATGGACCCAGAGAAATTATCTGCAGTTCTATAGTGGTCTCGACCCATAGGTCTACGTCTGCTACAACGTTTTCTTGGCTTTTCCAATTATTATCAGAAATTTATTTGAAACTTCTCTTCTCTGGTCAAACCCCTGACTGATCAGAAAGGACAGTAACCCACAGAATATGTCTCCGGATTCCATTAAAGCCTTTGAGTTTCTCAAGGCTGCCTTTGTTTCAGCTCCTGGCACATCCTGACCCTACACTAACCTTTATCCTTGAGGTTGATGCATCCGAGACTGGAGTATGGCGCCCTTCTGTCTTAATGTCCTAGAGCGCTATGCATCCTTATGGCTACTTTTGCAAGATATTGTCTCCTGCAGAATGCAATTATGAAATTGGGGACAGAGAATTTTTAGCTATCATTTTAGCTCTTAAAGAATGGAGGCATCTCCTTGAAGGTACCACTGTGCCGGTCCTCATTTTGACTGACCACAAGAACCTCACATTCTTGTCTGAGACAAAACACTTGTCTCCCAGAATATAAGAAAAAGAGGCTCCCATCATATCAAATAGAGTGTGGTGGTCCCATCCCTATCAATAGGAACAAAAGAAGAACACCCCCTCAATTGGGACTTTGACAGACCACCCACTCAAAGGTCAGTAAAATGTATTCTTTAATAATGTAGAAAACATAAAATCCACATGAGACAAAGATGCACAATGTATTACATGGAAGATCAAATAAATATTATACACATAAGTGTCATACAGTGTAAATGCCCAAATGCCCGACGCATTTCTGGTATGAGATGTTCAAATACCTTCTTCAGGAGTTGAGGGTTCAAAGAATTTAATTACAAACATATAGATTCCAATATGATGATTCCATGTGAAGATAGGCACTGGGGACAAAAGTGTCCATAATAATTTTAAATGAATCTCAGACTGTAAATATTGGGCAGATTCACAAGGTGCATAGTATCTGCAACATCCATCCTGTAGTGTGTGCCCATGTAGTTCAGAACAGGTATATGGGACAAATAGTTACTGAAGCCTGAAATATTGGCTAGGTAACCAAAGGATAAATATCCAGGTGTCCCTCAGCAGATAGATCTTGCAAATGTAGCTGTCTAGCGTGCGGCATGTGTGAGCTGGATCCGTGCCTTATCTCCCAGAAGAGCGTGATGGGCTCTTTTTCTGTCAAGCTTCAATTACATAGTCTCATTTTTACCCGGTACTATTAATGTAAAGGTTGACTCATTGTCGCAACAGTTTTTCTCCACTTTCAAGATTGAGTCGATGCCTGTTCCTGTAATACCTCCCGATCGCATTCTGGCTACTGTACGTACCAGTCTCACTTCACCTTTGGGTGACAGACTTCTTGCCACTCAGGTCCATTCTCCAGCTGAGAAACCTGTGGACCACTGCTTTGTCCCTGAGAATCTCTGCACTGCTTTGTTCCAGACTTACCATTCTACCCAGGCGGCTGTCCACACAGGGAAGAATCAACTTATTTGGGCATTCATCATTTTACCCTCAAACCTGGTGGTCCTCCGAGGGGGAGGGGTCATTGAGGAGGGGTACTGTCAGGTCCGGGCTCAGCTCTCCCTTCTCAGTGCTCAGGTTGCTCAGCTCTCGGTTAATTGTCAGCACTCATCGTTCCACAGTGGCTCACCTGGTTTTCATTTCCTGCTCTTCAGTTCAGCACACAGCCAGCCTCTTCTGGCTATTTAAACTGCCTGGCTCATTCATTTAGCACCTTTGCCTTGGTCAACATACCTAGAGACTAGGGATGAGCCGAACACCCCCCCCCCGGTTTGGTTCGCACCAGAACCTGTGAACGGACCGAAAATTTGCACGAACGTTAGAACCCCATTGACGTCTATGGGACTCGAACGCTCAAAATCAAAAGTGCTCATTTTAAAGGCTAATTTGCATGGTATTGTCCTAAAAATGGTTTGGGGACCTGGGTCCTGCCCCAGGGGACATGTATCAATGCAAAAAAAGTTTTAAAGACGGCCGTTTTTTCAGGAGCAGTGATTTTAATGATGCTTAAAGTTAAAAAAAAGTGAAATATTCCTTTAAATATCGTACCTGGGGGTGTCTATAGTATGCCTGTAAAGTGGCGCGTGTTTCCCGTGCTTAGAACAGTCCCTGCATAAAATGACATTTTTAAAGGAATAAAAGTCATTTAAAACTGCTTGCGGCTTTAATGTAATGTCGGGTCCTGGCAATATGGATGAAAATCAGTGAGACAAACGGCATGGGTACCCCCCAGTCCATTACCAGACCCTTTGGGTCTTGTATAGATATTAAGGGGAACCCCGCACCCAAATTAAAAAAAGAAAGGTGTGGGGCCCCCAGGCCCTATATACTCTGAACAGCAGTATACAGGCGGTGCAAACAAGACAGGGACTGTAGGTTTGTTGTTAAGTAGAATCTGTTTGGAATTTTGAATTGGTACATTTTTAATGTGTTTAGCTCCAGCCAAAAAATCTATTTTAAGCTTTTTGGAAAACATAGGGAAGGGTTATCACCCCTGAGACTTTTGTTTTGCTGTTTGTGCTTTTCTTCAGAAGATTTCACCTCACTTTTTTTCCCAATGACAAATTTGGGGTTTATAGTGAAACAAGGATTGGTGATAAAGTATCATCAGTGTAAAGGAGAAACGTTTTTCCCATATTAACTCTTACAGGAGAGAATTTCCCTTCCTGGGGGTAGATTTCATCTCACTTCCTGTTGTCTCCTTCCGTTTGCAAGTAGGAGTCGTTTGTAAGTTGGATGTTTGAAAGTAGGGGCCTGCCCTATATACTCAGCAGAAATTTGGGCCTTAGGTGTTGTTGTGGCCACAACACTGTAAGCCCTCACAGGGCCCTGCTGTGAAATATTAGATCAATTGTAGTTACATACCCCTGTTGAACAGGGGCAGAAAAATGTGAGCCTTTGGTGGTGGTGGTGGAGCTGGTGCCACAACACTGTAAGTCCTCACAGTTACTCTTGGTGGGCTCAGAAACAGGCCCTGCTGTGAAATATTACATCAAGAATTCTAATTACATGTCCCTGTTGAACAGGGGCTGAAAAATTGGGCCTTAGGCACTGGTGCTGGTGCCACAACACTGCAACCCCTCACAGATACTCTAGTTGGAGCGCAGGAACTAGCCCTGCTGCAAAGAATTGCATCAAAAATTGTAATTACATGCCCCTGTTAAACAGGGGCTGAAAAACTGGGCCTTAGGCACTGGTGCTTGTGCCACAACACTCCAACCCCTCACAGATACTCTAGTTGGAGCACAGGAACAAGCCCTGCTGCAAAGTATTGCATCAAAAATTGTAATTACACACCCCTATTAAACAGGGGCTGAAAAACTGGGCCTTAGGCACTGGTGCTGGTGCCACAACACTGCAACCCCTCACAGATACTCTAGTTGGAGCGCAGGAACTAGCCCTGCTGCAAAGAATTGCATCAAAAATTGTAATTACACGTCCCTATTAAACAGGGGCTGAAAAATTGGGCCTTAGGCACTGGTGGCGGCGCCCAGAACCAAAAATGTTCTTACAAGCTATCAGCATGATCATTGAGGAGGAAGAGGATAATTACTCAGCATAACAGGATAGTCACTCAGCATCAGCATAGGCAGTCTTTGAAGGGATCTGACATTTCAAAAAAAATTATTCGGTTACATCAGCATCAAGTGCTTGGTAGCTGGTGATGATCCAAGACTGATTCATTTTTATGAAGGTCAGTCGATCGACCGAGTCGGTGGACAGACGCACCCTGTGATCGGTTACAAAGCCTCCAGCAGCACTGAATGTGCGTTCCGAAAGAACGGTGGATGCAGGACAGGCCAGTAGCTGAACTGCATACTGTGCAAGCTCTGGCCAGTGATCCATCCTCAAGACCCAGTAACCCAGAGGATTTTCGGTGGGAAAGGTGTCCAAGTCAGATCTTGCCCCTAGGTATTCCTGCACCATGTAAAATAGACGCTGGCGATGGTTGCTGGAGCTGATCATACCTTGGGGCTGCGGACTAAAAAATTGTCTGAACGCATCAGTCAGATGGCCACCTTCTCCACCGCTCCTTCTTTGACTGACCGAAGCCTCAGCAACACGTTGTCTAGAAACAGGAGTTTGTAACCTCCCGGTCTCTGGGAACGTGTTGCACAGACCTTTCTGCAAGGCCTCCTGAAAATGTTTCATCCTCTGCTCCCTCTGCGATGGCAAGATAAGGTCCGCAACCTTACCCTTGTAACGTGGATCAAGGAGGGTTGCCAGCCAGTATTGTTCCTTCTCCTTGATACAGCGAATCCGAGGATCCTTCTGCAGGCTTTGCAGGATCAGAGAGGCCATGCAGCGTAGGTTTGCTGAGGCATTCGGTCCGGAATCCTCTGGGTCACTAAGGATGACATGATCTGCAGCCACCTCCTCTCAGGCATGTACAAGTCCATTTGTTTCTTGGGACTGTAAATGATCCCTTAAAGACTGCCGCTGATTCTGAGTGCCAGGCTCCACCTCCATACTGACAAAATCCTCTTCCTCCTCCTCCTCTTCCTGTGTGATCGGCAGGCACGCAGGAACACTGTCTGGATAAAGGGGGCCTTGAGAGCTAAGGAAGTCCTCCTCTTCCTGCCTCTGTTCTGCCTCAAGTGCCCTGTCCATTATTCTACACAGCGTGTGCTCCAACAGGTGGACAAGGGGGACAGTGTCACTGATGCATGCGCTGTCACGGCTCACCATCCTCGTGGCCTCCTTAAATGGTGACAGGACAGTGCATGCATCCCTGATCATGGCCCACTGGCGTCGGGAAAAAAAACAAGCTCCCCTGACCCTGTCCTGGTGCCATAGTCGCACAGGTACTCATTGATGGCCCTCTGCTGCATGTGCAGCCGCTGCAGCATGGCCAACGTTGAGTTCCACCTGGTGGGCATGTCACAGATTAGGCGGTTCTTGGGCAGGGTAAATTCCTTTTGGAGGTCTGCCAGCTGAGCACTGGCATTATATGACCGGCGGAAATGCACACAGACTTTCCTGGCCTGCCTCAAGACATCCTGTAAGCCCGGGTACCTGCCCAAGAACCGCTGCACCACCAAGTTAAGGACCTGAACCAAACAGGGCACATGGGTCATTTGTCCCTGTTGGAGGGCGGAGAGGAGGTTGATGCCATTATCGCAAACCACCATTCCTGCCTTAAGTTGGCATGGCGTCAACCACCTCTGAACCTACCCCAGCAGAGCTGACAGAACCTCTGCCCCAGTGTGGCTCCTGTCCCCCAAGCACACCAGCTCAAGCGCCGCATGGCATCTTTTGGCCTGCGTACTTGCATATCCCCTTGAACGCCTACAGAGCACCACTGGTTCCGAGGACAAAGCACAGGAAGAGGCCATGGAGGAAGAAGAAGAGGAGGGGGGAGGAGAGAGGTGTGTCAGAATCACTAGTAGTGACATTTTGGAGGCGTGGCGGCAAAACAGATGCAAACAAAGCCTGGGGAATGCCCAGGAAAAAAACAAAGCCTACTTACCGCCAACTCGCAGACAACCAAATTGACCTGTCTAACAGTACGCATTAAAAACAGGGGTTTAGTCCGCACGCATTTGCAAATGCATGCGTAAGCCACAGAGCCTCGTCACGGCACCCTGATATCTGTGGTCCTAACACTAAAATATGAGTGTCCCCACAGTGGAGGCACATGCATTCTGATGGATAAATGCTGGCAGATGGACTGAAGGGCAGCCCATCCCTACTTAAAGGTACAGAAGCACACCAGACACCCAGCAAATAGCACCATGGCTGCAAAGGTGCTGGTGCTTTTCTGGACCAAAACAACCTCCAACACTACTGCCCCTTGTCCTGCATCCTTCCCAGCTGCCAGAAGAGTCACCCAATGCGCCGTGAAACTTAGGTAACGTCCCTGTCCATGCCTGCTGGACCATGAGTCAGCTGTAATATGCACCTTACCACTGGCCGCCCTGTCCAGCGAGGCCAAGACATTGCCTTCCAAATGCCGGTAGAGAGCCAGAATCGCCTTCCGTGAGAAAAAGTGGGCACAGTCTACCAACTGAAAAGGTAGCAGTTGAAGTGCAAGCAATTTTGCCAAGCTAGCATTCAACCGCTGGGCATGTGGATGGCTGGGAGCGAACTTCTTTTTGTGGTGCAGCAGCTGGGGCAGGGAAATTTGCCTGGTAGAATCTGACGTCGGTGTACCGATAGCAGATTGCCCTCAAGTACTTGGCTGTGACACACCTAATTCTACACCTTCATTCATCTCAGTGCAGGTCTCAGAGAGGATTGAAGGTATAGTGGGGTTGGAGATCCCAGCTGATGAGGAGTAAGGAGAGGTCCTCTTTGTTTTTTGGTGTGGGTCTTTTAGGTACGCTTGCCAATGAACTGCATGGCAGGTCAACATATGTCTGGTCAAGCATGTGGTGCCCAAGCGGGAGATGTTTTGACCACACGAGATACGCTTGAGACATATGTTGCAAATAGCAGCAGTGCTATCTGCTGCACTCGTCTCAAAAAAAGCCCACACCAAAGAACTATTGGAATAACGCACAGAGACAGCAGCGCCCTGCACATGCAGGGCTCTGAGGTGTGATGCAGTCAGTGTGCTGCCCCTGGAGGGCATCCTGCCTTGCCTCCTCCTCCTCCTCTCTCCTATCAGGCACCCACGTTGAGTCAGTGACCTCATCATCCCCTCCCTCCTCATCACTGGAGCAAACTTGGCAGTATGCTGCAGCAAGGGGAACATGACTGCCAGATTGCTGTCCTTCTTGGGCACCCCCTCTGTCCGTGCTCACGTTACTGCCTTCATCTAGCTCAGTATAATCATCAGAGCCTTCAAAACACTGGGCATCACCAATCTTCTACAGGTAGCTTTAGCTGAACACTGTGCAGAGGTCGCACTACACTAACTTGTAGCTTGTAGCTTTAGCTGAACACTGTGCAGAGGTTGCACTACACTAACTTGTAGCTTTAGCTGAACACTGTGCAGAGGATGCACTACACTAACGTTTAAATAATGTAGCTGCCTGCGGTAGTGATAGGATCAGGAAAACACCACCAACCTTCTACAAGTAGCTTTAGCTGAACACTGTGCAGAGGTCACACTACACTAACTTGTAGCTTTAGCTGAACACTGTGCAGAGGTCGCACTACACTAACTTGTAGCTTTAGCTGAACACTGTGCAGAGGTTGCACTACACTAACGTGTAAATAATGTAGCTGCCTGCGGTAGTGATAGGATCAGGAAAACACCACCAACCTTCTACAGGTAGCTTTAGCTGAACAGTGTGCAGAGGTCGCACTACACTAACATGTAAATAATGTAGCTTTCTGCGGTAGTGATAGGATCAGGAAAACACCACCAACCTTCTACAGGTAGCTTTAGTTGAACACTGTACAGAGGTCGCAATACACTAATGTGTAAATAATGTAGCTGCCTGCGGTAGTGATAGGATCAGGAAAACACCACCAACCTTCTACAGGTAGCTTTAGCTGAACACTGTGCAGAGGTCGCACTACATTAACGTGTAAATAATGTAGCTGCCTGCGGTAGTGATAGGATCAGGAAAACACCACTAACCTTCTACAGGTAGCTTTAGCTGAACACTGTGCAGAGGTCGCACTATACTAACGTTTAAATAATGTAGCTGCCTGCGGTAGTGATAGGATCAGGAAAACACCACCAACCTTCTACAGGTAGCTTTAGTTGAACACTCTACAGAGGTCGCAATACACTAACGTGTAAATAATGTAGCTGCCTGCGTAGGGATGAGCCGAACACCCCCCTGTTTGGTTCGCACCAGAACATGCGAACAGGAAAAAAGTTTGTTCGAACATGCGAACACCGTTAAAGTCTATGGGACACGAACATGAATAATCAAAAGTGCTAATTTTAAAGGCTAATATGCAAGTTACTGTCATAAAAAGTGTTTGGGGACCTGGGTCCTGCCCCAGGGGACATGGATCAATGCAAAAAAAAGTTTTAAAAAGGGCGTTTTTTCAGGAGCAGTGATTTTAATAATGCTTAAAGTCAAACAATAAAAGTGTAATATCCCTTTAAATTTCGTACCTGGGGGGTGTCTATAGTATGCCTGTAAAGGGGCGCATGTTTCCTGTGTTTAGAACAGTCTGACAGCAAAATGTCATTTTGAAGGAAAAAAACTCATTTAAAACTACCCGCGGCTATTGCATTGCCGACAATACACATAGAAGTTCATTGATAAAAATGGCATGGGAATTCCCCAAAGGGGAACCCCGAACCAAAATTTAAAAAAAAAAATGACGTGGGGGTCCCCCTAAATTCCATACCAGACCCTTCAGGTCTGGTATGGATTTTAAGGGGAACCCCGCGCCAAAAAAAACAAAAAAAAAACAGCGTGGGGTCCCCCCCAAAAATCCATACCAGACCCTTATCCGAGCACGCAACCTGGCAGGCCGCAGGAAAAGAGGGGGGACGAGAGTGCGGCCCCCCCTCCTGAACCGTACCAGGCCACATGCCCTCAACATTGGGAGGGTGCTTTGAGGTAGCCCCCCAAAACACCTTGTCCCCATGTTGATGAGGACAAGGGCCTCATCCCCACAACCCTGGCCGGTGGTTGTGGGGGTCTGCGGGCGGGGGGCTTATCGGAATCTGGAAGCCCCCTTTAACAAGGGGACGCCCAGATCCCGCCCCCCCCTGTGTGAAATGGTAAGGGGGTACAAAAGTACCCCTACCATTTCACTAAAAAACTGTCAAAAATGTTAAAAATGACAAGAGACAGTTTTTGACAATTCCTTTATTTAAATACTTCTTCTTTCTTCTATCTTCCTTCATCTTCTGGTTCTTCTGGTTCTTCTGGCTCTTCCTCCGGCGTTCTCGTCCAGCATCTCCTCCACGGCGTCTTCTATCTTCTTCTCCTCGGGCCGCTCCGCACCCATGGCATGGGGGGAGGCTCCCGCTCTTCTCTTCATCTTCTTCATCTTCTTCTCTTCTTCTTTTCTTCTCTTCTTCTCTTCTTCATTTTCTTCTCCGGGCCGCTCCGCACCCATGCTGGCATGGAGGGAGGCTCCCGCTGTGTGACGGCGCTCCTCGTCTGACAGTTCTTAAATAACGGGGGGCGGGGCCACCCGGTGACCCTGCCCCCCTCTGACGCATGGGACATGACGGGACTTCCCTGTGGCATTCCCCGTGACGTCACAGGGAAGTCCCGTCAAGTCACCGTGCGTCAGAGGGGGCGGGGTCACCGGGTGGCCCCGCCCCCCATTATTTAAGAACTGTCAGACGAGGAGCACCGTCACACAGCGGGAGCCTCCCTCCATGCCAGCATGGGTGCGGAGCGGCCCGGAGAAGAAAATGAAGAAGAGAAGAAAAGAAGAAGAGAAGAAGAGAAGAAGATGAAGAAGAAGAGAAGAGCGGGAGCCTCCCCCCATGCCATGGGTGCGGAGCGGCCCGAGGAGAAGAAGATAGAAGACGCCGCGGAGGAGATGCTGGACGAGAATGCCGGAGGAAGAACCAGAAGAGCCAGAAGAACCAGAAGAACCAGAAGATGAAGGAAGATAGAAGAAAGAAGAAGTATTTAAATAAAGGAATTGTCAAAAACTGTCTCTTGTCATTTTTAACATTTTTGACAGTTTTTTAGTGAAATGGTAGGGGTACTTTTGTACCCCCTTACCATTTCACACAGGGGGGGGCGGGATCTGGTGGTCCCCTTGTTAAAGGGGGCTTCCAGATTCTGATAAGCCCCCCCGCCCGCAGACCCCCACAACCACCGGCCAGGGTTGTGGGGATGAGGCCCTTGTCCTCATCAACATGGGGACAAGGTGTTTTGGGGGGCTACCCCAAAGCACCCTCCCAATGTTTTAGGGCATGTGGCCTGGTACGGTTCAGGAGAGGGGGGGCCGCACTCTTGTCCCCCCCTCTTTTCCTGCGGCCTGCCAGGTTGCGTGCTCGGATAAGGGTCTGGTATGGATTCTTGGGGGGGACCCCACGCCGTTTGTTTTTTTTTTTGGCGCAGGGTTCCCCTTAAAATCCATACCAGACCTAAAGGGTCTGGTATGGAATTTAGGGGGAACCCCACGTCATTTTTTTTTTTTAAATTTTGGCCGGGGTTCCCCTTAATATCCATATCAGACTTGAAGGGCCTGGTATGGAATTTAGGGGGACTCCCACGTCATTTTTTTTTTTTTAATTTTGGTTCGGGGTTCCCCTTTGGGGAATTCCCATGCCGTTTTTATCAATGAACTTCTATGTGTATTGTCGGCAATGCAATAGCCGCGGGTAGTTTTAAATGAGTTTTTTCCTTCAAAATGTCATTTTGCTGTCAGACTGTTCTAAACACAGGAAACATGCGCCCCTTTACAGGCATACTATAGACACCCCCCAGGTACGAAATTTAAAGGGATATTACACTTTTATTGTTTGACTTTAAGCATTATTAAAATCACTGCTCCTGAAAAAACGTCCGTTTTTAAAACTTTTTTTTGCATTGATCCATGTCCCCTGGGGCAGGACCTGGGTCCCCAAACACTTTTTATGACAATAACTTGCATATTAGCCTTTAAAATTAGCACTTTTGATTTCTCCCATAGACTTTTAAAGGGTGTTCCGCGGCATTCGAATTTGCCGCGAACACCCCAAATTGTTCGCTGTTCGGCGAACTTGCGAACAGCCAATGTTCGAGTCGAACATGAGTTCGACTCGAACTCGAAGCTCATCCCTATGCCTGCGGTAGGGATAGGATCAGGAAAAAAACACCAACCTTCTACAAGTAGCTTTAGCTGAATACTGTGCAGAGGTCGCATTACACTAACTTGTAGCTTTAGCTGAACACTGTGCAGAGGTCACACTACACTAACGTGTAAATAATGTAGCTGCCTGCGGTAGTGATAGGATCAGGAAAACAACACCAACCTTCTACAGGTAGCTTTAGCTGAACACTGTGCAGAGGTCGCATTACACTAACTTGTAGCTTTAGCTGAACACTGTGCAGAGGTCGCACTACACTAACGTGTAAATAATGTAGCTGCCTGCGGTAGTGATAGGATCAGGAAAACAACACCAACCTTCTACAGGTAGCTTTAGCTGAACACTGTGCAATGGTCGCACTACACTAACTTGTAAATAATGTAGCTGCCTGCGGTAGTGATAGGATCAGGAAAACACCACCAACCTTCTACAGGTAGCTTTAGTTGAACACTGTACAGAGGTCACAATACACTAACGTGTAAATAATGTAGCTGCCTGCGGTAGTGATAGGATCAGGAAAACACCACCAACCTTCTACAGGTAGCTTTAGTTGAACACTGTACAGAGGTCGCAATACACTAACATGTAAATAATATAGCTGCCTGTGGTAGTGATAGGATCATGAAAACACCACCAACCTTCTACAGGTAGCTTTAGCTGAACACTGTGCAGAGGTCGCACTACACTAACGTGTAAATAATGTAGCTGCCTGCGGTAGTGATAGGATCAGGAAAACAACACCAACCTTCTACGGGTAGCTTTAGCTGAACACTGAGCAGAGGTCGCATTACACTAACTTGTAACTTCAGCTGAACACTATGCAGAGGTCACACTACACTAACGTGTAAATAATGTAGCTGCCTGCGGTAGTGATAGGATCAGAAAAACAACACCAACCTTCTACAGGTAGCTTTAGCTGAACACTGTGCAATGGTCGCACTATACTAACTTGTAAATAATGTAGCTGCCTGCGGTAGCCACCCTGGCTTTGGCCAATTACAGCTCTCTGTACAGACGGCGCTGTGATTGGCCAAGCATGCGGGTCATAGTGCATGCTTGGCCAATCATCAGCCAGCAATGCACTGCGATGCCACAGTGAATTATGGGCCGTGACGTGCCACTCGAATTTGGCACGAACGGCCCATATCGTTCGCAATTCGGCGAACGATCAAACAGACGATGTTCGAGTCGAACATGGGTTCGACTGAAATGCGAAGCTCATCCCTACTAGAGACTCTCTGCTATGTTCCTGTTGAAGACTTGCCTGGCTGATGTCCCTTCTGGTTCCTGATCCTGTTTGCTGCATCCGACTACGTTGATCTCTGACTTCCTGATTTCCTGGCTTGTTCTGACTTCCGATTTGGCTACCGAACCCTGGCTATGTTTTGACTATGTTTACTATTTGTACTAATTTTACCACTTTATTAAAAGGTGTGATTTTAACTGCATTTTCTGCCTCCGGCTGTTTCATGGTTCCTGACAAAGATATAGTTGTACTTTATGTGTATGTACTGAGGATTTTTCTGTACACAAGATATTTTCTGTAAAAAGTTTTTGACATGTGTTCCTTTATCTATTCAGTAATCATGACACCATGCCAATTCCTGAAGAAATCACCTGGCGAAACATGTTGAAATAAAGGCGTGGAAACAGTAATGTTACACTAAAAATATTGCTCATTGTTTCTTTGGACATCAATATTGTGTATATAGTGCTTTTATGCTCTATGTATAAATAAAAATGTATTTTAATAATTGTTCTTAGTTACATAGTAGGTGAGGTTGAAAAGAGACACAAATCCATAAAGTCCAACCTATGTGTGTGATTATATGTCAGTATTACATTGTATGTCCCTGTAGGTCATTCAGGTGCTTATCTAATAGTTTTTTGAAACTATTGATGCTCCCCGCTGAAACTACCACCCGTGAAAGTGAATTCCGCATCCTGGCCACTCCTACAGTAAAGAACCCTCTACGCAGTATAAGGTTAAACTTCTTTTCTTCTAATCTTAATGAGTGGCCACGTGTCTTATTAAACTCCCTTCCACGGAACAGTTTTATCCCTATTGTGGGGTCACCAGTATGATATTTGTAAATTAAAATCATATCCCCTCTCAAGTGTCTCTTTTCCAGAGAGAATAAGTTCAGTGCTTGTAAACTTTCTTCATAACTGATATTCTCCAGTCCCTTTATTAGCTTTGTTGCCCTTCTCTGTACTCGCTTAATTTCCAGTACATCCTTCCTGAGGACTGGTGCCCAGAACTGGACAGCATACTCCAGGTGAGGCTGGACCAGAGTCTTGTAGAGTGGGAGAATAATTGCTTTATCTCTTGAGTTAATCCCCTTTTTAATGCATGCCAAAATTCAGTTTGCTTTGTTAGCATGCCATTGCTGAGCCTGTCATCTACTAGGACCCGCAAATCCTTTTCCATCCTTGATTCCCTCAGAGGTCCCCCCCTTGTTCCATGAATATGTATAGATTGCACCTATAAAGTCCCCTATCTTTTCCCTCTCCCTACTGTATACATTTAGGGATGTTGGCGCCATTTACTTATAGTGATCTGATCTTGACCACATATTCACCATATTCTGGTTGTTTACTCTAGTCTGGAACCAATGTTGTCATGTCATTAAGGCAGAGTGGAGAAAAGGATCTTGGGACATGTAGTCTGAAGAGTCGGGTTTACACTGAGATTGGACTGCCATAAACTATGAAAAACATCCAGCTGGAGAAGGAGAATGGAATGCTGGGAGAGGTAATATAAAGCCTGTGAGGAGGCGGGATCGCTCTCTTTTGGGATCACAGCCTGGATCTGCAAGCAGTGACTCAGACTGTAGATTGAGCTGCGGCCAGGTTGCGGCCTTGTTCTACAGAGGGAGAGAGTCATCACGAGTGGGTGCGGGTGCCTCTGCTGCCAGCAACATCTGATCATTCGGTGGCAGCCTGGAAGCCAATCTCCTCACTTCCACTTCATATCCAGCTGGAAGGTAGCACAGTAAAACGTGGGGTTGAGCACTGTCCCTTGTGCCAGGCTTTGCAGAGGCCTGCTGCAGAGCCCTCACGCCACTCTCCAAAACAGAAGGTCGCTTGGATTGGTGAGTGGGCACTTCATGCAGACACCATTTCCTTATTCACTCCACCAAGCCCTGTAAGGGGACCCTTGCTACACTTTACTTCACACTAAAAGAATTTAGGGTCTATCTTTTTTGGCAGGACACAAAAAAGCTAGCTAAAGACTCAAGCCATTCCCTTCAAAGGATTACAGAATATACCCACCCCCACGAGGGATAAGAACATTTGGTGCCTACCTAGGCCCACACAGTAACCAAAGACTTATCAGAGAATAGGGATAAGGACTCTAGAGTGTTTGCTTAATCTGAAATTTATAGTTTATACATTACTGGGACTGTGGTGTCAAGGGATTAAAGGGAGAGGTTTGACGGAAGTCTAGTCATTCCTTTACTCTTTTTGGCCTGTAGCCATAGACCCTATACAAAGCTACACGTTCTATGGCTGCTGGTTTTGCGTTCTTGAAGTGTTCTAATTATCTATTTCATAATTGACTTTGCCATCAAGCTTATTGACCATGTCTTATCTACTGCATGTTACAAACTCACTGTTCCTGAATTCATTGCCATTATACTGCCAGTAAACTAATCTAACTGGTTTACTTTGTATGTGTGTGTGTGCCTTTAAATTCCTTTGTTTATAACAGAAATGTCAGAACCCAGAGTGTCAGAGGTGTCAAAGGACTTGCAAGGTCAAGGCAACCAGTGGGGTATAGAATCTGAGTGGCCCTCATGGGGGCTCATCCGGGTTACCCCTTATGGGTTGCTCGAGCTAGTCATGTGAAGAGCCAAGAGTTGAGGAGAGAATGGACTCAGCTGCAGCCACTGCCTGGGGCTGAGAGCAGGGCAGTCAACTTGAGTTGTGTACAGTGGTGGGAATACCCGGCGTTGGGTGGGCTGAAAGAGAGGTCCATCAGTTAGGGAGGAAGGCTGTACCGGAGCAAGGGGCCCACCTTCTGTACATGAAAACCAAGCCTGACATTTACTGCACCTACTCCCTGTTGGAGTGGCAGACGAGTATACCAGCCATGTTTAAGAAAGATGTTGTGAGTTTGGCCGAAGGGCTTGATCTCCAAGTAATACCATTACTGCCAGCAGGAGATCCAGATGAAGATTGTTCTAAGTTCGGGTCAGTAAGCCCAGTCTCAGAAGAAGCTGATGTTCCAGCTGTCGGTATGCCACCTGCTTCTTTCTATGCTGACATGAGAAAATTAGTTCAAAGTTTGGTAAATAACAGTACCATTTCCTCCCATCAAGGATACAGAAATCTGCAGTTCAGGGCACATTCCAACCTCAGGAGGAGAGTGTCACGTACCTTACAGTGGAGTCTGAAATGACGAGGGTGGCCTCTTGCACGGTCCCAGTCCTAGCACCCCTGGAGGTTGAGACAGGAACTGCTAGAGCAGCGGAAGGGTGCAGGTGCCTGCAGACAGGTGGCTGAAGATCAGGAACACTGGAGCCTTCGTGGAGGAGGTGACACCGATCACCGTACTAGTCCAGGTAAAGTCTAACAAGGTCATTTGTAGAGTCAGGAACAGGCAGGAGTTGGCAACAGGCTGGCAGTGAAGTACACAATCGGAAAGCACATTCATAGTCTGGGACAGGCAGAGGTTGGCAACAAACGGACAGCGAAGTACAAGATCGGGAGACAGAACCGTAGTCAGAAGTCCAAGCCATGGTCGATGCAGGTAGCAGAGGAAGACAAGGATGCAGGGATAATCCGAGAGAATGGTCAAAGGAAGCCGGTTGTTCAGGATCAGGATCAATCAAGCAAGACAGCAACGGGTACACAGGAACAATGTGAAGACAATCCAGCACTGACAAGTAAGCTCTTCATTTAAATAGGGTGCCGTGCACCATGATTCGTTGGCATGTGCGCGTGCGCACGCAGACCTGTTCTTGTGGGTGACAGTGCACATGCTTGGTCCGGGACTCGTTCGTTCTTGCCCATGACTTGACGAACGCACGTTCGTTTTGGAAGAACAAAGTTTGACGGATGGCGTACGGGAGTGAACGTTTGTTACAATGGTTCTCTGACATTGCCCCCTCCTTAGGGATACCCATCTGAGCCATCTTTTCTGGATGGGAGCGATGAAAGGCTTGTATAAGTCTTTGGGCATGGAGGTTTGTCTCAGGCTCCCAGGAAGTTTCCTCTGGACCGAAACCTTTCCTTTAATTAGATATTGATTCTGTCCCTGCCTTCTCCTGCAATCTACAATGGTCTCGATCTCAAACTCCTCTTCTCCATCCACCACTATTGCCACATCGGGTTTCAGTAGGGAGGTATGAAACACAGGGTGGATCTTAAATGAGTCAGGGAGTTCAAGTTCATATGCCACTGGGTTAATCTTTTTCTTAATTGGAAAAGGTCCCAGGTATCTAGGTCCCAGTTTCCTGGATCGACATGCCAATTTCAGATTTACTGTTGAGAGCCACACAGGGTCGCCAACCTTCAAATCCACTTCCCCTCTCCTCCTCCTGTCGAAGGATTTCTTATTATCTTCTTGTGACCTGGAAAAGTCTCTCTCAGCACCTGGTTATTGGTAGCAAGGAAGTTCAATCTGTCTTGGACAGCTGGCAAGGGAGAATCTGGAATTAGTGTTGGTAAGAAAGAGGAATGAAACCCATAATTGAAGAAGAAGGGTGATTGGTTGGTGGCTGCGTGGGCAGAGTTATTAAATGCAAATTCTGCCAAAGGCAATAATGAAGCCCAATCTTCCTGGGTAAAGGAGGAAAAGCAGCGTAAGTAATGTTCCAGCGTCTGGTTAAAATGCTCTGTCTGCCCATTGGTCTTGGGGTGGTAGGCTGAAGAGAAACTGAACTTGATGCCCAGGGCTTCGCACAGTGCTCTCCAAAATTTTGAAGTGAACTGCACTCCACGGTCAGAGATAATGTCACTAGGAATTCCATGCAGTCTAATTACTTCTTTAATGAAAGCTTTGGCAGTCTCCGTTGCTGATGGGGTCCCTTTCATTGGGATAAAGTGTGCCATCTTGGAGATGCAATCAACCACCACAAAGATGGATGAAAATCCCTTCGAAGGGGGGAGCTTCACAATAAAGTCCATGGCAATTTTATCCCAGGGTCTTTCGGGAATGCGCAATGGTCTTAGTAATCCCCATGCTTTGCTTTTACTATTTTGTTCCTGAGGCAGGTTGGGCAAGAACTGACATATTTCCTGAAATCTCTTGCTAAGTTAGGCCACCAGAAATGTCTCTAAACCAGGTCCATGGTCCCCGAAATGGCCAGCCAAAGGGTAGCCATGGCATGCCTGCAAGATAGTGGTGCACAGATTCTGTGGCACAAAGATCTTTTATCCTGCCAATAGAGTCCATCGTTTTCCTGAAGGTTCATATCCAGAGGAAGAGAGGCTCCCCTGGATGCTTGGCGGATCTGTGATATTAGATCGGGTTGTGTTAGTAGGAAATTTCCAGCCTGTAGGATGGTATCTGGTTGGGGTGGAACTTAAACTTCTGTGAACATGTAAGAAAGTGCCTTGGGTTTTACGTTTTTGGACCCGGGCCGGAAGGTAATATGAAAGTTGAAGCGTGAAAAAAAAGAGTCCATCTTGCTTGCCTGGGTCTGAGGCGTTTGGCGGTTCTGAGATATTCTAAATTCTTGTGATCCGTGAAGATCAGTATTGGGTGTGCTGCTCCCTACAAGAGATACCTCCATTCTTCCAGGGCCGATTTGATCACCAAAAGCTCTCGGTCGCCCACATCATAGTTCCTTTCTGATGGCCCTAATTTCTTTGAGGAAAAAAGCCACAGGGTGCATTAGAGACTTGGGTCCTTGGCGCTGGGACAGGATGGCCCCTACAGCATATTCCAAGGCATCCACTTCCAGGATGTAGGGAAGGGCAGGATTGGGATGCTTCAATATCGGAGCGGAAGTAAATAGACTTTTTAATTTGTCAAATGCAACCTGAGCTGCCTCAGTCCATTGGAAACGGTTCTGTTTCTTGGTAAGCTGGGTGATGGGTGTGATGATACCGGAGAAGTCTTTAATGAATTTCCTGTAAATATTGGAAAAAATGATGAAGCGTTGTACCCCTTTCTTATCGGTTGGAGGTGGCCAGGACATTATAGCTGAGACCTTTTGAGGATCCATTGCCAGTTGAGATTACCAACCCCAGAAAGTGAATGGTCTGATGTTCAAATTTACATTTCTCGGCCTTAGCATAGAGTCCGTTTTGTCTTAGTCTGAGGAGGACCTGCTTCACATGATCACAATGTAATTCTAGAGCGGCCGAGAAAATCAGAATGTCGTCCAGGTACACGATCGTGAACAAATCTAGGAGGTCTCTGAAAATATAATTGACAAAATGCTGAAAAGTTGCTGGTGCGTTACATAGGCCAAAGGGCATAACGAGGTACTCAAAGTGGCCAAAATGAGTCCAGAATGCCGTTTCCCTCTCATCCCCTTTTCTGATTCTGATCAGGTTGTATGCACCTCATACGTCCAACTTGGTGAATATTTTTGCAGACCGGAGTATCTGGACCGGCTCCAGAATTAAAGGAAGGGGGTACCGATTTTTGATGGTAATCTGATTTAGTTCTCTGTAATCCACATATGGATGAAGTGAGTGATCTTTCTTTTCGACGAAGAATATTCCTGCCCCGACTGGGGAGGAAGAGTGTCGGATGAACCCCTGATGTTTTAGTTGATATAGTCCTTCAGGACCAGGAGTTCAGGCTCTGAAAGGGGGAAAATCCTTCCGAATTTCTGCCCCTGGTAAAAGTTCAATCTGGCAATCGTAAGCCCAGTGAGGGGGAAGAGTGTCTGCCTTCTGCGTGTCAAAAACATCCAGGAAATCATGGTACACGGATGGAACAAGATCTTGGAATTCGGATACAGGTTTTAGACAGCCAATGACTGGGGCTGTATAGTGGAGGGTCTTGAGGCAATTGTGAAGACAGTAGGAAGACTGGAAGACCACCTTGCCGGTAATTCAATCAATCTGGGGGTTATGAGCTTGCAAGCATGGCATCCCCAAAATGATCAGAAAAAGTGGTGAGGAGATCACATCCAAGCATAGTAGTTCTTGGTGGTTCGGTAAGATGTCAGCAGGCAGGGGTTGTGTCTCCCGGGTAATGGGTCCGGACTTGATGTTGGAGCCATCAGCTAGTCGTATGGACAGTTTTTGTTGTTTGGACCGCAGAGGAATATGGTGTTGTAGAACAAAGGTATGATCGATGAAGCAGCTACAAGCGCCTGAATCAATTATGGCCTGGACCTGGAGTGTCCCTTCTGGAAGCTGTAAGGAGACAGGAATGGCAATGTGAGCAGACCTTGATAGAGACAATACACAAGGATCGTGAGGAGGAGGAGAGTCAGACTTACGAGTCTTGTTGGGGCACATGTTTGCGTAGTGACCGGCTCCTCCACAGTGGAGATTATTCAGGCGGCGGCACTGCTTTTCCTCTGGCATTAGTGGTGAACGAAGCAGGCCTATCTGCATTGGCTATGGAGCCTCGGTGAAGGCAGTGGTTAGTGGGGATGTGGGAGTGGGTAGGTTGCTAGGTACCTTGGGTATCATCCATACAGGCCGGTACTGGCTGGTCCTCTCAGATCTTTGCTCCCTTAACCGGTGATCGATCTGAATAGACAGTTGGATCAACTCTTCCAAGAAATTAGGAACCCCAACACGAGCCAGCTCATCTTTAAGTGCCTCTGACAGTCCTAGGCGGAACTGAAAGTGGAGAGCGGCGTTGTTCCATTGTGTATCGGAACTCCACCATTTTAAATCTGCCACATAGTCCTCCACAGGCCTACAACCCTGCTGGAGGGTATGAAGGCTAGCTTCGGCTGTGGTGGTATGTTTAGGGTCATCGTAGAGTTTGGCCATTTAGTTCAAAAAGGAGTCCATGGTATTCAGCAATGGGCTGGCTTGTTCCAACAGGTGGTGAGCCCAGGTCTGGGGTTCCCCCTGAAGCAAAGAAATGATGAACCCCACCTTGGTACTTTCCAAGTAGAAGGTGCGGGGTTGTAGCAGAAAATACAACTGGCAGGCATTCCTAAAGGCACAGAATTGCTGCGGTCTCCAGTAAATCTCTCGGGAGCAGGGACCCGTGATTCAGGGGGTGGCACCACTATTTTAGGTGTGGCTGCTGAAGTGGAGGATGCGGGTGCTGTGGCTGTTGGTTGTGTTGAGGTGCTTGGAGAGAGAGACTCCACTCATTGTTTGAGCTGTTGGTAGCCATCTTGCAGGCCCTGGACTGCCTTGATAAGGTTTGTGATCTGTTGGCACAATGCTTCCATAGCTGAGGTCCCCCTTTTGGACTCCATGTGGCTGAATTGTACTGTCACGTACCTTACTGAATTGTACTGTCTCGTCCGAAATGACGAGGGTGGCTTCTTGCATGGTCCCGGTCCTAGCACCCCTGGAGGTTGAGACAGGAACTGCTAGGGCAGCGGAAGGGGGCAGGTGCCTGCAGACAAAATTAATCAAAAACTGTGTCTGCGCTAAACTGAGAATCAATAATAAAAATTGTGAAAAAGCAAATATAAGTATTAGAAAAATGCAAATAATAAATATCAATATAACAATCATACATGCTATCGATCTGTGATAAATAAATAATCAAGGTGCAACATGCATAAAATATAAAATCCAAGTGCTAATACAGGTATCAAAAGTGTATTTACTCCTCCAATAAAGTGATATGTAAAGTTCATAAAGTTCATAAGTAGCAAACGTAAAGTTCATAAATAGCAAAACTCAAAGTGCATAGATATAATGTCCATTATAAGTGGTATCCATCGTGCTCATCCAAAACAGTGTGTACAGGGATATAAAGCATGCTTCAGTGCTCTCCAGTGACCCCCAACAACATATGCGCTCACCTCTGAGCATGTGACACAGTAACTAAACTATGTCTAAACACACATGGGAGCCACTCCTGGGCTCTAAAAGGTATGCAGGTGCTGACCTCCAACTTGCTCAGATAGCATCACGATTCATAAAATAGGAAAGAAGAAACTCCATAGTGTAATATATCCAGCAATTTATTATAAAATAAACACTTCCCCTCATATGGGTACTCACATTGTGTAGGTGCGTGAGTGCACCATCCTATTCAAGGTTTTAACATATAAGGAACACTGGTATGGCGTGCGGTGTGGTGTGTTTGTCTCGTCTGCTCCTCCGTGCTGACAGCCCCGTCCTGGCCCCTCCCCTATGCGTATTCGGCACAGGAATCACGTGCCTTCATCAGGGGGATCTGATTGGACGAAAGCTCTATGCTCAAGATATACTGACGGTGGTCATTTTGACTTAGACCGCAGACAAAACTAGTGACTGGCTACAGCTGTATTCTCCTATGCTAATACATTTAACTCAACGATCAGCGGTGAACATCGTGCTTACTGACCAAAGCTTTGTTATAAACACCCAGCTGACATAGCTGGGTTCGAGAGTATAATACAAACATGTGTTAGATAAGCTATAAATTTAAAACAATCTAAAAAGAAGACCAGGGAACATGTATATATTCATATATGCGTTATTAAAAATCTATGGTGAGTGTTAATGGCGATATATGAAAAAATATACAAAGAAATAAAATAGTAATAACCTCTTTAATTCAGTTACCTTAGAGATGGGAATGTGGATTAAAGAGGTCGCTGACACTCTCATCTATATTATATTATTACTTTATTTTAAGCAACCCCACACACCCTATCACCAACCATCTAGGAGACCATACTATGATCAACAGGAACGGCCTACTAATGGGGGAATAATACCCAATACACTCGATATGGCCCACCACCTAACCAGGGCAATTGGAGTTATGGGGCACCACTACACAGAAGTAATGGAAATAGAGCCCAATATAATGGAAATCATTATGATAGAGGCTTTCAATCAAACCCCCCCCCAACGTAGAGGGGGACAGCATAATTCTTATGGCCAGTACAGGCAATATGGGTACCAACAGAGTACCCCATATAAACAACAAGGAAATTTTGGGTACCAACAAGGAACACCTTATAGAGGGAACTATCAATCATACAGGGGTCCCCCACCGAATCAATACCCACACAGGGGATACCCCTCCAACCCAAATGGTGACGCACAAAGGGGTAGAGCTTTTTACTCACCTAAACCACAAAGAGTGAGATATGGAAAAACCTCCACAGGACCAATATAGAGTACCAGTTTATAACAGCTACCAGCCTTTGGAGGACAATGAGGAGGACTTTCTGGATGAATCTTTTTTAGGGGGGACCAGGGGAGGGTCCACCCGCGAGACAAGAAACCCAGGAAGAGAGGAGGGAGAGCAGGAAGGAGAATACAACAGAAAAAGAAGGCGAGAAGATTAGGAGAGGGGATCTACAATTTAAGTGGGGTTACACTATCAAGGGAAGAACTATTGGTGCTTGATAAAGGCGTTAAGTTTGCCCCTAAAAAAGGACTCAACAAATTTGAGACGTATGTTGGGGTACAGAAGTTTATCAGAAAGCTTAATATCAAGAAGTATTATGCCCTCAACCCTGTTGAAAGGACAATTAGGAGTATTAAATTCACTAACCTTAAAAATAACTCTGTGTTTAACCCTTATATAGCCAACAACAAATACGTGGATTTGTTTAAAAAGTTGGTTACCACAGAGCTGGAGCAACTGCCAGTAAAAAAGTTTTTTGAACATAGGGATTTTAAGAAAGGAATGGACTCATTGGAAAAAAGGACAGATTCAGTGGTTAGACCAGCAGATAAAGGGGGAGGGATTGTTGTATTGTCTCTGCAACAATACAAGGATGAAATGGAAAGAATATTGAGCGATACTGATACATATCGATTATTGGATAACAACCCCTCTAAACCCTTCAAAAATACACTAGAAGCTATTATTAAATATGGTGTGGATAAAGGATTTTTTGAATAAACAAGATGCGAAGTACTTAGTTCCCATGGTTAGTAGAATACCTGTGTTATATTACTTACCAAAAATCCACAAGGATTGCATTAACCCCCCAGGTAGACCGATAGTGAGCGATATTGAATCTTTAACATCTAGATTGGGGGAGTATATAGATATTCATCTGCAGCCCTTGGTAAAAAAGACCAAAGCTTACCTCAAGGATACCAAACACACTTTGCAGCTTTTGAATGAATGTACTGCACATGAGGATGTCATTATGGCCACGGGTGATGTGGCCTCATTGTACACCAATATTGATCATGGAGGAGCCTTGAGTGCTGTAGAATGGGCTTTAAAGGAAAGAATGCCCAATTGATAAAGGTTTTATTATATTTATTCTGAAATGTTTAGATTTTTGTTTACGACATAATTTCTTTTGGTACGGTAATACATTTTACCTACAGACCAAAGGTGTCGCTATGGGCGCAAAGTTCGCCCCCAGTGTAGCGAACCTTTATATGGCTAAATGGGAGGAGGAGGGTGTTTTGAGTGAAGATTGTGGTAGTATTTCACTATATAAGAGGTTCATTGATGACTTTTTGATCATCTGGAAAGGTAGCATGGAAACACTGATGGATTTATTGAATTCCATGAATAATAATGAATATAACATCTCTTTTACCTGGGATGTCAATAAAGATTGTATACATTTTTTGGATTTGGAAATCTTCAATACCAATGAAGGCATAGTTACAAAATCGTTTTTTAAAGTAACAGACCGCAATTCTTACATCCCGACCACCAGTTGCCATTACAAAAATTGGCTGGATAACATACCCAGAGGCCAATTCACAAGGATGCGGAGGAATTGCACGAGGGCTGAGAATTATGAGTTACAATCTGGCATGTTAAGTAGTATGTTTTTGGATAAGGGGTACCACAAGGAATTTTTGGAGAAAGAGAGGGCTGAAGTTGGATGTCTAAACAGGGAGAATCTATTAAAAGATAAACAGCAACAATCTATTCTGACGTACTAAGCCTAATGCATTAACCACATAAAATTACAATGCAATAATAATATATAAATAAAAAAATTAAATAATTAAATAAAAAATTATATAAAAAATATTTTTAAAATAACATAACATAACATCCAGATATATCTCAAATAGACGAGAAATATAATATGCATATATCTCAATACTGGGTCCCGAAATGCATCATGCACATCATCCCATGGGGGTAACTAAATCACTTGTACTTTATTAAAACCTAAACTCCCATATAGCGGTTGGGCCCCTATCTGGTACACAAATATAGAAATATAAAATTATAAAAACAATCTAAAAAGAAGACCAGGGAACATGTATATATTCATATATGCCTTATTAAAAATCTATGGGGAGTGTTAATGGCGATATATGAAAAAATATACAAAGAAATAAAATAAAGTAATAATATAATATAGATGAGAGTGTCAGCGACCTCTTTAATCCACATTCCCATCTCTAAGGTAACTGAATAAGATATATTCCCTTCCTACCCAAAAACAAAAATCTCCATACCCAAATCAAGTTATCCAATTGGTCCATATAGACCTCGCTATAATCGATCGATCTAGTACAAATGCGGGTAGGATTCAATGGTGAACTACATATTAAAAATTACTAAGAAAGCATTTCAAATCAAACTCCTTGTTAAGTCCACCAGCCAATAAAGAGCCAAGCTGGTGTATCCACCAGGATTCGCGTTTACTAATTTCTCTAACGAAGTTAGAGTCTCTCCAGTGGCGTTTGGGAGCCTCTATTCCCCAAAACTTCATTCCAACCGTCCTTTGATTGTGCATTTTTTAAAAATGTATAGACAGATGATGTTTATCAGACCCTTTACGTATATTTCTTACGTGCTCTTCTAAACGGTCTTTCAAAGCCCTAGTGGTACGACCAACATAAATAAAATTGCATGGGAATTTTAGCGCATATATAACCCCAATAGTATCGCAAGATATAAAATCTTTAATAACAAAAGATTGATTAGTCCTAGGATCAGAGAATTCCTTTACCCTTTTATGATTATCCGGAACTCTAACACAGCTGTAGCACCTACCACAGCCATAGAAGCCTTTAAGGTCCCAAAACATTTTAGGTTTTGGGGGAGGTGGTTCCACTCTGTTATGTACTAATTTATCTCGTAAATTAGGTGCTTTTTTAAAAATAATCCTGGGTTTCTCTGGAAGTATCTCTTTAAGATGAACATCTTGCTTCAATACATTCCAATATTTTCCTATAATCTTTTTTACTTCATTGCTTTGCAAGGAGTAATTTAAAACAATACTGATGCCCTCATTCACATCGTTTCCCATGGTTCCGATTTTATCTTTTAATAGATTCTCCCTGTTTAGACATCCAACTTCAGCCCTCTCTTTCTCCAAAAATTCCTTGTGGTACCCCTTATCCAAAAACATACTACTTAACATGCCAGATTGTAACTCTTAATCCTCAGCCCTCGTGCAGTTCCTCAGCATCCTTGTGAATTGGCCTCTGGGTATGTTATCCAGCCAAGGTTTGTAATGGCAACTGGTGGTCGGGATGTAAGAACTGCGGTCTGTTACTTTAAAAAACAATGTGGTAACTATGCCTTCATTGGCACTTAAGATTTCCAAATCCAAAAAATGTATACAATCTTTATTGACATCCCAGGTAAAAGAGATGTTATATTCATTATTATTCATGGAATTCAATAAATCCATCAGTGTTTCCATGCTACCTTTCCAGATGATCAAAAGGTCATCAATGAACCTCTTATATAGTGAAATACTACCACAATCTTCACTCAAAACACCCTCCTCCTCCCATTTAGCCATATAAAGGTTCGCTACACTGGGGGCGAACTTTGCGCCCATAGCGACACCTTTGGTCTGTAGGTAAAATTTATTACCGTACCAAAAGAAATTATGTCGTAAACAAAAATCTAAACATTTCAGAATAAATATAATAAAACCTTCATCAATTGGGTATTCTTTCCTCAAAGCCCATTCTACAGTGCTCAAGGCTCCTCCATGATCAATATTGGTGTACAATGGGGCCACATCACCCGTGGCCATAATGACATCCTCATGTGCAGTACATTCATTCAAAAGCTGCAAAGTGTGTTTGGTATCCTTGAGGTAAGCTTTGGTCTTTTTAACCAAGGGCTGCAGATGAATATCTATATACTCCCCCAATCTAGATGTTAAAGATTCAATATCGCTCACTATCGGTCTACCTGGGGGGTTAATGCAATCCTTGTGGATTTTTGGTAAGTAATATAACACAGGTATTCTACTAACCATGGGAACTAAGTACTTCGCTTCTTGTTTATTCAAAAATCCTTTATCCACACCATATTTAATAATACCTTCTAGTGTATTTTTGAAGGGTTTAGAGGGGTTGTTATCCAATAATCGATATGTATCAGTATCGCTCAATATTCTTTCCATTTCATCCTTGTATTGTTGCAGAGACAATACAACAATCCCTCCCCCTTTATCTGCTGGTCTAATCACTAAATCTGTCCTTTTTTCCAATGAGTCCATTCCTTTCTTAAAATCCCTAAGTTCAAAAAACTTTTTTACTGGCAGTTGCTCCAGCTCTGTGGTAACCAACTTTTTAAACAAATCCACGTATTTGTTGTTGGCTATATAAGGGTTAAACACTGAGTTATTTTTAAGGTTAGTGAATTTAGTGCTCCTAATAGTCCTTTCAACAGGGTTAAGGGCATAATACTTCTTGATATTAAGCTTTCTGATAAACCTCTGTACCCCAACATACGTCTCAAATTTGTTGAGTCCTTTTTTAGGGGCAAACTTAATGCCTTTATCAAGCACCAATAGTTCCTCCCTTGATAGTGTAACACCACTTAAATTGTAGATCCCCTCTCCTAATCTTCTCGCCTTCTTTTTCTGTTGTATTCTCCTTCCTGCTCTCCCTCCTCTCTTCCTGGGTTTCTTGTCTCGAGGGTGGACCCTCCCCTGGTCCCCCGTAAAAAAGATTCACCCAGAAAGTCCTCCTCATTGTCCTCCAAAGGCTGGTAGCTGTTATAAACTGGTACTCTATATTGGTCCTGTGGAGGTAATTCATATCTCACTCTTTGTGGTTTAGGTGAGTAATAAGCTCCACCCCTTTGTGCGTCACCATTTGGGTTGAAGGGGTATCCCCTGTGTGGGTATTGATTCGGTGGGGGACCCCTGTATGATTGATAGTTCCCTCTATAAGGTGTTCCTTGTTGGTACCCAAAATTTCCTTGTTGTTTATATGGGGTACTCTGTTGGTACCCATATTGCCTGTACTGGCCATAGGAATTATGCTGTCCCCCTCTACGTTGGGGGGGGGGTTTGATTGAAAACCTCTATCATAATGATTTCCATTATATTGGTCTCTATTCCCATTACTTCTGTGTGGTGGTGCCCCATAACTCCAATTGCCCTGGTTAGGTGGTGGGCCATATCGAGTGTATTGGGTATTATTCCCCCCATTACTAGGCCGTTCCTGTTGATCATAGTATGGTCTCCTAGATGGTTGGTGATAGGGTGTGTGGGGTTGCTTATCCTCCTGTCGGTATGAGGGGTGCCCCCTATCTGGCTGTTTAGCATTTTGTTGCTGTTGATGTTGTTGTCCCTGTGGCTGGGATGCTCTGGTATTATCATTCCCACCTGTCACTGATTGCAACTGTGAGCTAGCGGCAGTGTTAGCTGCTATTATGGATTGCCAACGAAAAACCTGTTTATTTTGGTAATCCCCAAAATCTCTCAGATACTTTTTCCTCTTAACATTTTTGTTCTCTGTATCTTTTTTCTCCATATTCTTGTGTAATTCACCCATGAATCTATTGTATTCAGGTGTATTGTTAAAAGGAATAAGTTTATCCCTAATCTCTTTAATTTGATCATCAAGAAGAGATAGCTTACGTTGCTTCCTTTTAATGAGAAATTCCATAACCTCTCTTCCTTTACCTGGAAAAAAAGGTATACCATTCCTCTATATCATCATCCCCTAACAACCATCATTTATGGGAACATCCCATCTTAGCTTTCTGGGAACCATATCATCCTTCAAATATTTCTCCATAGTGGACCGGTCCCACCATATGTTACTCTTTTGTCCATACAGTGTCCTAGTTTTCTAAACAAGTATGTAATATCATTCTCTTTAATGCTGTTAACAGAGAATAGACCCTCCAGGTCAATCTCCCTATTCTCAAAGAAGGCAAAGGGATCCATAAGGCTACTAGCAAGTGTATGAATACAGAAAGGTATTGAAAGGTCTTGCGAGCCACAAATGGGTTAATGCCTCTAGAGTGAATTTCCTAATGAAGGCAAGCTGCAAACACTAATCACGTTTCATATCCGTGTGTGTAGCAAAATTAATCAAAAACTGTGTCTGCGCTAAACTGAGAATCAATAATAAAAATTGTGAAAAAGCAAATATAAGTATTAGAAAAATGCAAATAATAAATATAAATATAACAATCATACGTGCTACCGATCTGTGATAAATAAATAATCAAGGTGCAACATGCATAAAATATAAAATCCAAGTGCCAATACAGGTATTAAAAGTGTATTTACTCCTCCAATAAAGTGATATGTAAAGTTCATAAAGTTCATAAATAGCAAACGTAAAGTTCATAAATAGCAAAACTCAAAGTGCATAGATATAATGTCCATTATAAGTGGTATCCATCGTGCTCATCCAAAACAGTGTGTACAGGGATATAAAGCATGCTTCAGTGCTCTCCAGTGACCCCCAACAGCATATGCGCTCACCTCTGAGCGTGTGACACAGTAACTAAACTATGTCTAAACACGCATGGGAGCCACTCCTGGGCTCTAAAAGGTATGCAGGTGCTGACCTCCAACTTGCTCAGATAGCATCACGATTCATAAAATAGGAAAGAAGAAACTCCATAGTGTAATATATCCAGCAATTTATTATAAAATAAACACTTCCCCTCATATGGGTACTCACATTATGTAGGTGCGTGAGTGCACCATCCTATTCAAGGTTTTAACATATAAGGAACACTGTTACGGCCTGCGGTGTGGTGTGTTTGTCTCGTCTGCTCCTCCGTGCTGACAGCCCCGTCTTGGCCCCTCCCCTACGTGTATTCGGCACAGGGATCACGTGCCTTCATCAGGGGGATCTGATTGGACGAACGCTCTATGCTCAAGATATACTGACGGCGGCCATTTTGCCTTAGACCGCAGACAAAACTAGTGACTGGCTACAGCTGTATTCTCCTATGCTAATACAGTTAACTCAACGATCAGCGGTGAACATCGTGCTTACTGACCAAAGCTTTGTTATAAACACCCAGCTGACATATACAAACATGTGTTAGATAAGCTATAAATTTAACCCAGGACAGTGTTAATGGCGATACATGAAAAAATATACAAAGAAATAAAATAAAGTAATAATATAATATAGATGAGAGTGTCAGCGACCTCTTTAATCCACATTCCCATCTCTAAGGTAACTGAATTAAAGAGGTTATTACTATTTTATTTCTTTGTATATTTTTTCATATATCGCCATTAACACTCCCCATAGATTTTTAATAAGGCATATATGAATATATACATGTTCCCTGGTCTTCTTTTTAGATTGTTTTTATAATTTTATATTTCTATATTTGTGTACCAGATAGGGGCCCACCCGCTATATGGGAGTTTAGGTTTTAATAAAGTACAAGTGATTTAGGGACCCCCATGGGATGGTGTACATGATGCATTTCGGGACCCAGTATTGAGATATATGCATATTATATTTCTCGTCTATTTGAGATATATCTGGATGTTATGTTATGTTATTTTAAAAATATTTTTTATATAATTTTTTATTTAATTATTTAATTTTTTTATTTATATATTATTATTGCATTGTAATTTTATGTGGTTAATGCATTAGGCTTAGTACGTCAGAATAGATTGTTGCTGTTTAGTGGTGTATAAGTATGAGGTGCGCTGTGGTGTTCTGGTAAAGTATGGCTCCGTCCTGTTAAATTTATAGCTTATCTAACACATGTTTGTATTATACTCTCGAACCCAGCTATGTCAGCTGGGTGTTTATAACAAAGCTTTGGTCAGTAAGCACGATGTTCACCGCTGATCGTTGAGTTAAATGTATTAGCATAGGAGAATACAGCTTTAGCCAGTCACTAGTTTTGTCTGCGGTCTAAGGCAAAATGGCCGCCGTCAGTATATCTTGAGCATAGAGCATCCGTCCAATCAGAACCCCCTGATGAAGGCACGTGATCCCTGTGCCGAATATGCGTAGGGGAGGGGCCAGGACGGAGCTGTCAGCATGGAGGAGCAGACGAGACGAACACACCACACCGCACGCCGTACCAGTGTTCCTTATATTTTAAAGCCTTGAATAGGATGGTGCACTCACGCACCTACACAATGTGAGTACCCATATGAGGGGAAGTGTTTATTTTATAATAAATTGCTGGATATATTACTCTATGGAGTTTCTTCTTTCCTATTTTATGAATCGTGATGCTATCTGAGCAAGTTGGAGGTCAGCACCTGCATACCTTCTAGAGCCCAGGAGTGGCTCCCATGCATGTTTAGACATAGTTTAGTTACTGTGTCACACGCTCAGAGGTGAGTGCATATGCTGTTGGGGGTCACTGGAGAGCACTGAAGCATGCTTTATATCCCTGTACACACTGTTTTGGATGAGCACGATGGATACCACTTATAATGGACATTATATCTATGCACTTTGAGTTTTGCTATTTATGAACTTTACGTTTGCTTTTTATGAACTTTATGAACTTTACATATCACTTTATTGGAGGAGTAAATACACTTTTGATACCTGTATTAGCACTTGGATTTTATATTTTATGCATGTTGCACCTTGATTATTTATTTATCACAGATCGATAGCACGTATGATTGTTATATTTATATTTATTATTTGCATTTTTCTAATACTTATATTTGCTTTTATACAATTTTTATTATTGATTCTCAGTTTAGCGCAGACACAGTTTTTGATCAATTTTGCTACACACACGGATATGAAACGTGATTAGTGTTTGCAGCTTGCCTTCATTAGGAAATTCACTCTAGAGGCATTAACCCATTTGTGGCTCGCAAGACCTTTCAATATCTAGGTGCCTTCAGACAGGTGGCTGAAGATCAGAAACACCGGAGCCTTCATGGAGGAGGTGAGACACTGATCACCAGACTAGTCCAGGAAAAGTCTAACAAGGTCACTTGCAGAGTCAGGAACAGGCAGGAGTTGGCAACAGGCTGGCAATGAAGTACACAATCAGAAAGCAGGCTCGGGGACAGGCAAAGGTTGGCAACAGACAGGCAGCGAAGTACAAGATCGGGAGACAGAACCGTAGTCAGAAATCCAAGCCAGTAATCTGAGAGAATGGTCAAATGAAGCTGGGTGTTTAGGTTCAGAATCAATCAAGCAAGACAGCAACAGGTACACAGGAACGAGCTGAAGACAATCCAGCACTGACACCAAGTAAGATCTTCATTTAAATAGGGCGCCATGCACCATGATTCGTTGACGTGTGCGCATGCACACCTGTTCGTGTGGGTGCACCAGTGCGCATGCTTGGTCTGGGACTCGTCCGTTCTTGCACATTCGTATTGGAAGAACGAAGATTGATGGCTGGCGTATGGGAGCGAACATTTGTTACGATGGTTCTCTGGCAGAGAGGAAGGGTTTGAGAGCTGGATGGATCAAGCCTTACAAGCAGTAGAGGAGTAGAGTGCGCCAAGAGTGGTGAAGAGACAGAGAATAAGTGAGAGTCTTAGGAGTCCTGCAGCAGATGGCATATGGAGTCTGCAGTGGGGAAAGCCAGATTGAGTGGCAATGAATTACAATAAAGCCATGTGTGCTGTTTATGGTAGGGTGGAGAAACTACCTGATCTGATGTACAAGTTCACACCAACCAATACAAGGGAGAAACACTGTCTGATTACGGGTTCTACATCAGATCATTCTAAAAAAGGGAATCAACCCTTAGGATGCTGACAAAGTCAGGCTTGAAAGAACTCTGCAGGGCGCCAGGCCCAACCACCCAATGGTATTATAGTTGCTACTCAAAGGGATGCAGGTGGTCCCCACCTATCCTGAACTCATGAAACTGGTCAGAAAGGAAGAGGCTTTGTTAGATGTGAAAAACCAAAGGTCACAGGAGCCAACGAAAGTTAATTCCAAGGCGGAGAAAGTGTCAGCTCAGCCAGTTCAAGTAGAAAAGATTGTCCAGGAGGTGGACAGTGATGAGTCAGAAATGGGGGAGTGTTCTGGTTCCACTATAGTACAGTCTGTTACAGAAGCTGCCCCCATTGAGCTGTGCACACAGGTTGTTCAAGCTCAAGACAAGATGCAGCAGGCCTTTCCGCGAGTGATGGAGGCTCAAACTAGGATGCAGATGGGCAAGCCTGATTCCTGGAAGTGTTTTCATTGTGGAGAACCCAGGCACTTCAGGGCACAGTGCCCTTAGAGGAAAAGTGAACCAGATTTGATTGCTAAAGCACTGAAGGTATTACAGAAACTGCTTCTGAGCCAGAAGGTGGGAAACTTTAGGGGGTCTCAGTGAGGAAGCCATCTGAGGCCCTTGAAGAGATGAAGAGCTCCAATAGAAGCAAGAGTAAGAAGATCAGAGATAAACATTGGAAGAGGGTTTTAGGGCAGGCAACCTTACTACCATCCAAGTCACGTAAGCCATCACTGGGGTTGGGGGGAACATGCACAGAGAGTCAATGTCTCACCACCTCCCAAGGTCATAATTAGGTCTTCCCAGCAAGTAGTAAGGCAGAATCAAAAACTGGCCCAGTCAAAGGAAAGCACGGATGATTTGCCAGAAAGGTTGGTATTGCCCTTGCCCATTGTGTCTGTGCAAGTAAAAGGCATATACACTAAGGCACTACTGGACACTGGAGCACAGGTCATACTGTTGTATAGAGATTTTTACCACTGATACCTAAAAAACACGGACAACTGGACAATATGGAAACTGGACAAGCTGGAGATTTGGGGGATTGGGACCGAGAAGATTTACCTATGATGAATATATGCCAATCTAGATCACGTTTGGGCCAGCAGCCAGCAGGAAGGTGGAAAAGTTTGACACCTTGGTGGTAGTATGCCCTAGGCCCTCGGGGGCTAAACAGAATTCTATCCTGATTGGAACTAACACTGACCTGGTGAGAGGACTGTTAGTTCCACTAACTGGAGAAGATAGTTCGGTACCCAATGAGATACATCCTAAACTGCACCAGGCCTGCAAACGGGTAGCCCAAGAGGGGGTTGGAAGATTGTGGAGATTGGGAGCCAAGAAGAATGCGTTGCAGCCCGGGGAAGTTGTTTGCATGAAAACTAAACTTTTCATACTGAAAACAAATACCCAATCAGGAGCTGTCGGGGTCGAATTGGTCCCAGAACTAGTCTCCACCAAACCTTTATCCCAGAATGGGAGGAGTGTACCGATCAGTAACCAAAACATTACAGATTATCCGGTCACGATAGGGACTCGTATGTTGGTGGGGTGAGTGAATGCATCTACTGACATTGGCTAAAATGGTAGGTGGGGAATTCTATCAGAAACTGAAAAGTGAGGTTTTGTCCTGCTCTGAAGCACTACCTTCTGAATGGCAGAAAGGGGTTAAACTCCAACTTTCCAAATGGGAGGAGGTGTATTTTCGGAATGGCTTTGTGGGGTGCGCCAAGAGCGCCCAGCACAGAATTAGGTTGCAGGAAAACAAGCCATTCTGAGAAAGGGCTCGACCAGTACCCCTCAGTGATCTGGAGGACCTCAGAGAACAGCTGGCCAAGCTGAAGAGATCAGGAGTTATCCGGGAATCCAGAAGCCCCTATGCATCTCCCATTTTGGTAGTGCAAAAGAAGAATGGGAAATTGAGGATGTGTATTGACTTTCTGACACTTTATAGGAGGACCAATCCCAATCAATACACTACTCTCCGCATTGAGGAGGCCCTATAGTGTCTTTCTGGGGCAAAATGGTTCAGTGTCCTACACCTGAAGCACGGGTATTAGCAGGTACCAATGCACACCGATGACAGAGAAAAGACCACCTTCAACTGCCCATTGGGGTTCTACGAGTTCAATAGGATGCCTCAAGGACTGCCAGGAGCCCCAGCAATGTTCCAGCAACTGAAGGAGTGTACTGTGGGAGACATGAATCTGACTGAGGTCCTGGTGTATCTGGATGCTATTAGCAATATAGATGTATCATTATACAGAGTGGTACTGTGGATACATAAACAGTAAAAAAGTGCCGCATCCTAGAAATAGTTAATCGAAAAAGAAAGGAGGGACTTTTTAGGCACAGTGACACAAAATTAGTTACAAAAAATATTTATTGAAAAAACATATAAAAAAACACTGATTATAAAAGCCACAAAAGATATATGTACATAAATGCTTAATAAAGTTGCTGCTGTACAAAACCATACATATAGATAGAGACTCAGAAGTGTGGATATCCATCCAAGGTATACGAGAATCCGAGAGTATGGCTGGACAGTAGACCAATGATATAATAATTCAAATTGGTAATGTGTTTAACATGTTGCGCGTGCCTTCACACTTCTTCAGGAGCATAGAGTATTGTGGCTAACAGAAATAAACAGACTCATATAATTAATATACAGTAATCTAGCAACAGAGAAAATATAGCATCAGTCAGTACAGCTCAAAAACCCGTAATGGTCAAACTAAAACAGTGCAGACTAGGCGGAAATAGGGGGCAATCGAGAGTCACCACAGGGGCGTACAAAAAATTATCTTAAAATGTACAATAAAATGGTTACTAGGTGGGAATTTTGGGTAGTTAGTCAAATACAATTATAGCGAATGTTAATGATAATATATATAAGATTAAAGCAAAAAATAATAATTGATAGTAACTACAGGTCAAAAATAGTAAAAGGATTTAATACTTATTGAATTCGGTACATTAGGGTACAGAATCATTTAAAAACACACGGTTGTTGGGGACACAGATGGTCTACAAAAGCTGGGTAGTGTAAACAATATAAAAAGCGTGAGGTCCAATGTGGGCATGAGTACAAACACTGCCTATAGGGGAATATAGAATATTAAGATAGTAGAGGATGGCAATAACCTGAATATTTCAATTAGTAAATAAATTGCAAAACAACTCACCAATTGAAGGATGAATTGCTGTGAAAACTGTGTATGGTAACAACAAAACACCCCTTTAAGGGTCATGCTGTATCACAGAGGTCCATTGTAGGGGGGGTCCAGCACTGTAATGACATGTACATATATAGGGGGACTAAGCCCTGTACGTGATCCACATGAGGGAAGCAGGAGGGGACAGAGAGAAAATGGGTATACAGATAACCTAAAAGTTTAAAAAAATAGGCAGGTAAAAGTAGTATAATGGAGTAAGATAAGCAGTGACTAAGCCAGCCCATAGGGATAGATGGATCATACCTTGATAGCGTGGAAAAAAACAAGCAGAGGTGTACCAGCGACCGTCAGCAGTGTCAGCTAGTGAAAAATGCAAGGACCTTGTCCTATTTGACGTACACTCAAATAGGACAAGGTCCTTGCATTTTTCACTAGCTGACACTTCTTATCTTACTCCATTATACTACTTTTATCTGCCTATTTTACTTACCTTTTAGGTTATCTGTATACCCATTTTCTCTCTGTCCCCTCCTGCTTCCCTCATGTGGATCATGTACAGGGCTTAGTCCCCCTATATATGTACATGTCAGTACAGTGCTGGATCCCCCCTACAATGGACCTCTGTGATCCAGCATGACCCTTAATAGGGTCCTTTGTTCTTACCATACACAGTTTTCACAGCAATTCATCCTTCAAGGTGAGTTGTTTTGCAATTTATTTACTAATTGAAATATTCAGGTTATTGCCATCCTCTACTATCTTAATATTCTATATTCCCCTATAGGCAGTGTTTGTACTCATGTACACATTGGACCTCACGCTTTTTGTATTTTTTACACTACCCAGCTTTTGTAGACTGTCTGTGTCCCTAACAACCATGTGTTTTTAAACTATTCAGAAAGTATTAAATCCTTTTTACTATTTTTGACCTGTAGTTACTATCAATTATTATTTTTTGCTTTAATATTTTATATATTAACATTGGCTATAATTTTATTGGGCTAACTTCCCAAAATTCCCACCTAGTAACCATTTTATTGTACATTTTAAGATAATGTTTTGTACGTCCCCGTGGTGACTCTCGATTGTCCCCTATTTCCACCTTGTCTGCACTGTTTTAGTCTGACCATTACGAGTTTTAAAGCTGTACTGACTGATGCTATATTTTCTCTGTTGCTAGATTACTGTATATTAATTATTGATTCTGTTTATTTCTGTTAGCCACAATACTCTATGCCCCTGAAGAAGCGTGAAGGCACGCGCAACATGTTGAGCACATTCCCAATTTGAATTATTATATCGTTGGTCTACTGTCCAGCCATACTCTCGGATTCTCGTGTACCTTGGATGGATATCAACACTTCCGAGTCTCTATCTATATGTATGGTTTTGTACAGCAGCAACGTTATTGAGCATTTATGTACATAGATCCTTTGTGGCTTTTATAATCAGTGTTTTTTATATGTTTGTAGCAATAACTCTCGGTGGAGCTGCTGGTTTAAATGGGCTTGTTACCTTCACTCTCGACACCCCTGCTTCACCGGCACTGGGTTTAGGGTTCCGTTGAGTTTACCTCTGGACGATAAAAGCACCAACACTTGAATACGTTTTCAATGCTTTATTGAACCAAGTAACGAAGGAAGTAGCAGGAAAGAGGCAGGAGGGAAGCTACAGGGAAACTCAAATACCTTTCTTTAGGATTCTTGAGAACGTCCTTTAGAGTTGAATATTGTAATCAGATGCAATCCCCTTGTGGGACACAATCTTTGCTCGCCTGGATAGGCCTCTCTCACTTGCCTAGCAGCCAGTACGTAGCACGAACAAAAGTCTCTGCCACAGACTTGCTTGAAATAAATCTTTGCGGTGAATGTCAGACACAGTACTTGGACCTTTAAGCCAACCCGGCAGTACTATGCTGTAGAACTACTTTAGGATACGTCCTCCAACCGAGTCACCAGGCCCCTCTCCAGACCAGCACTCTGCGTGATCCTTCCATGATGGGTCCTCCCCTGGGATCTTCTCGGTTGTCCAGCTTCTTCACTCTGAATAGACAGCTCAGGACCATTCTTCGGCTGCTGTGGTAGGCCCCAAACATGCTTCTGGGCCCACCCACGCACCGCAGCGGCGCGGGCCTCCGGAACCGAGGACAATGAGGTAGCACTCTAACGCATTCCTGTCGGCCAGGAGGGCCAGCAGGTGGCTGAAAAATGAACTCCAAAATATGGCGTCTGTCCCATAAATACCCTCTCCCAGAATGCAACTCGGAGGACCAACTCCACCGAGTTGTCCCCGGGACAGAGGAGCACCCATAAGCTTCAACACGTTGCCTTTCCAACATTAGCCAATGGTAACAGCGACACCCACCGGCTCAGTGCGGAACCACACGCAACGTCAGCCAAGCTGGAACAGAGGCAAATCTAACTCCCCTAACGAGCAATTTACTAAATTTACCTATGAGTTGGTAGATCAGAAATCTACCAGCGCTACATACTCCCCCCACTACAATAGACGTTGTCCCCAACGTCTGTCCAAAAATAATGATAACAACTTCCAAGCCTGGGAGTAGGTATTTGAGCTTAGAACTTGGATAGATAGAGAAGAAGGAAAGACAGTGGAAAGACATTATGAGATTAACATCTATAAAACAATATGTTCACGTCCGAAAACAAAACCATCCTATGACTGTACACAACCTCACTATCTATCTAGCTGAAAAGCCTCACAGCTTGATAGGGGATCAAATGGTTCCTGAAAAGGAAAACATGTTAAACACACACATATTTATACTGTACAACTTCAGGAGCAAAGCCTCATTTAAAAATGAAACTCTCTTCCCATCATCTATTATCAAAAATAATCTTTAGGAGTCCATCCCTGTAAAAATTTATTTTTTCATGAAAGAAATCCGGCTAGCAAAAAAGAAGTCCTTGGATTCATAACACTGAGATGAATATCCAGACCTTGACCAAGAAGATCTCTTTATACTGACACTAACTAACTAACTTCAAAGTTCTATTATCCACAGTTACCAATAAAACCGGGGATCTGGCAAGGTCAGTGTCTTTCCCAGTTTATCCACTGTGGTAATGAAATATACAGCGTCATCTTTTCCGGGCCTGCAGATGACCACTTTGTCAGCATAGATGTGCCGACCGAAGTTCCAGTACATAAAACATCCACTAAAACGTTCATCCATTTTAACAGAACATCCAGTCTTTTGGAAAGGCTTAGGCACAGACAAGTAGTCCCAAACAGCTTCACTGTACCAAAGTTCCCGGTTAACTTCATTCACTTGCATTACATCCTGGGGGACATAGGGGAACTCCAAGCCATACTCTGTAGCTACACGCTTCTTCATCATTCTCTGCAAACGTGCAAGCTTGGGCAAAGATCTGTTCTTTCCCATGCCAGGAGGCACACAGGAATCCAATGATTTGCTCACCATAGACCCAGCCGGTGTCTGTAGTGAATTAACAACTTTCGACAAAGTCTCATTTACAGTGCTGTGTGACTCCACACAGGGTGACGTCTTCCCAGAACTCAGGGCTGTCCATTCAGGGAAAGTCATAGCAGAGGCAACATCCTCACCTTGTGACCATAACAGTTCTTGTGACATAGTCTCAAAGAGGTCATCATCACCGGAAAGATCCGACATGGATTCTATTTCCGAATCTCCCAACTCTTCAGCTGGCAGATATTTATTTACAGTCCCAGATACATTCCCCATCAGCTGCTTACCCGTTCTTGTCGTGGATTTTTCTGGATCTGGTTCAGGTAACCTCGGGGGTAGGCCTCGGCCACGGCCGTGGGAAGCCTTCACATATCCCACCTTCCTCTGTACAGGTACAACAGAGACAGACGTGGTGGACTCAGAATTCAAAGCAATGTCCACTGATGAGACGGCAATAGCAGCGTCTCTCTCCGGAACATTCTCAGCAACAACGGGCAAAGTGACGGCCTGCCGCTCTTTCTCCGTAGTAATAGCAGCTTCTACTGTGGCGATACCTGTTGCCCAATCCATCCGATAAGCATGGGGTGACATGGTAGATTGCTCCACCACAAACAAGTACTCTCCACACTGCGGACATTGGCCAAATGGACGGAGATGTACGGCCAGTCCTTCACATTTATGGCAAATCATGCCCAGTCCCTCAATATCTCCTGAGGTATACAGAACAAACCTCCCCTGCGGCTTCAGGCGAACTCCAGTATCTGTAAGCAGGGTTCCGGTCAGCACAGTATTCAATGCGGTGCTTGCAGGGAACACTCTCGGTTCCATAATTGACTGCATCGCCGAAAAAGACATGGCCACACTCTGATCTTCTCGGCACGATCACGAGACCTCTCTTCTTCTCTGGCGCCAAACACATACATGCGTCCCACGCGGTATCAAGTAGGGTAGGCTCCTCCCACTTGTTCTTCTGATCACGTAGCTCCCGGGCTTTTACTGGAGCCCGCCTACGCACTCATAAATAAAGTCCTGCAACTTTTAACCTCTTCTCTTCCTGAAAAAATGACAAAGTCCAGCTTTCACCGTAAACTCCCGGTGAAACACCTCTCTGGGTTGCAAGAATTGATGGTCAACAAATCCCGGACGAGCCCCCACATGTAGCAATAACTCGGTGGAGCTGCTGATTTAAATGGGCTTGTTACCTTCACTCTCGACACCCCTGCTTCACTGGCACCGGGTCTAGGGTTCCGTTGAGTTTACCTCTGAGCGATAAAAGCACCAACACTTGAATACGTTTTCAATGCTTTATTGAACCAAGTAACGAAGGAAGTAGCAGGAAAGAGGCAGGAGGGAAGCTACAGGGAAACTCAAATACCTTTCTTTAGGATTCTTGAGAACGTCCTTTAGAGTTGAATATTGTAATCAGATGCAATCCCCTTGTGGGACACAATCTTTGCTCGCCTGGATAGGCCTCTCTCACTTGCCTAGCAGCCAGTACGTAGTACGAACAAAAGTCTCTGCCGCAGACTTGCTTGAAATAAATCTGTACAATCCTCTGCCACAGGATGTATTAAACTTTGCGGTGAATGTCAGACACAGTACTTGGACCTCTAAACCAACCCGGCAGTACTATGCTGTAGAACTATGCCAACCTGGCCAAGCCTTATGAACTCCACATAGACGCCAGCCGAGATGGGCTGGGGAGGGTCCTTTACCAGGAGCAAGATGTTGGGCTTAGGCCTATAGACTATATGAGTCACAGTTTGACCCCATCTGAGAAGAATTATTCAGTTCATAAACTGGAATTTTTAGTCCTGAAGTGGGCAGTCATTGACAAATTGAAAGACTATTTGTATAGGGCCACATTTGTGTTGAAGACCGACAACAATCCCTTAACATATCTACTGTCTTTGGCCAAGCTGGATGCCACAGGACATAAATGGCTGACTGCCTTTTCTGATTTCCAGTTCAGTCTGAAATATCGGCCAGGGAGCTGGAAATCGGGATGCAGATGCCTGTCTCACAGACTGTATTGACATACTGAAGAGTCAGGAGACTCTGCCCAGTGGCTCAAAGGGGTTGCAGAGTTTGAGTCTATAGGAGCTCATCCATCAGGGGTACCAAAGTCCTACTGTGACCTATCACTAGTACATGGTAAGGGCCTTCCTCGGCTATCAAAGAAGGACTTGTAGAGGGACCAGGTTTAAGACTCCCAGTGTCATCTGACTATTGAAGCATTAACTAAACAAGACCCAATCTTGTTGCTGAAGAGTGCTGTGAGTCCAAAATAATACATCGAGAATGGAATAGGCTGCAGTTAAGGGATGGATTGCTGTACAGAAGGGGTCCCTCTGAGGACTCAGAAGAGAGATTGCAACTTTTCCTCCCAGAGAAACACCAACTAACTGTTGTGGCAGCATTGCAGGATGAACACAGTCATTTAGGCTCAGAAAGGACTTTTCGCTTAATCAAAGATAGGTTTTATTGACCTAACATGAGAGCAGAAGTGGAGAGTTATTGTCATTCCTGCCTGCCATGTATCCAAATGAAGACTTTACCAGTTAAGGCTTCACCCATAGGGCATCTACAAAGTAAAGGGCCCATGGAGCTGGTTAGCATTGACTTTCTGTACCTGGAACCCAATACAGGTGGAAGAGGCAATACCCTGGTGGTGACTACCCATTTCACTCTGTACGTCCAAGCCTACCTTACCAAAGATCAGCAGGCCACCACGGTGGCGAAGGTCCTTGTGGAAAAATTCTTTGTCCATTTTGGCCTGCCTGCCCGGATACACTCTGATCAAGGCAGAGATTTTCCGAGTCGATTGATACATCAACTGTGCCAATTACTGGGTATAAAGAAATACAGGACTTCTCGGTACCACCCGCAAGGAGACTCCCAGCTGGAGAGGTTCAATCAAACTTTGCTGAACATGTTGGGAACTTTACCTACTGAGAAGAAACAACATTGGGGGAACCACATCGCGGCTGTCATACAAGCCTCTAATAGCACAGTGAGCGATGCTACTGGATATTTGCCCTACAGATTGATGTTCGAAAGGGAATCTTGGCTCCCAATTGATCTGGCTTTCGAAACATCCGTTGACAACATGTCCTTGACCTCTCATAGAGGATATGTAGACAGACTGCGGAATAACCTGAAGCAAGCCTATGAGAAGGCAGTAGAGTATGCCACCGCCAGAGAGCTGAGAAAATTTAGATTTTAAAGTGAGGGTGCAAGATCTTCAACTTAGGGATCGTGTATTATTAAGGAATCTAGGGGTGTCTGGGAAGCATAAGTTGGCAGATTGCTGGTAGGGATGAGCTTCGAGTTCGAGTCAAACTCATGTTCGACTCGAACATGGGCTGTTCGCAAGTTCGCCGAACAGCAAACAATTTGGGGTGTTCGCGGCAAATTCGAATGCCGCGGAACACCCTTTAAAAGTCTATGGGAGAAATCAAAAGTGCTAATTTTAAAGGCTTATATGCATGGTATTGTCATAAAAAGTGTTTGGGGACCTGGGTCCTGCCCCAGGGGACATGGATCAATGCAAAAAAAAGTTTTAAAAACGGCTGTGGTGGGGGGTCCCCCTAAATTCCATACCAGGCCCTTCAGGTCTGGTATGGATATTAAGGGGAACCCCGGCCAAAATAAAAAAAAAATGACGTGGGGGGTCCCCCTAAATTCCATACCAGGCCCTTCAGGTCTGGTATGGATATTAAGGGGAACCCCGCGCCAAAATTTTTAAAAAAACGGCGTGGGGTCACCCTAAAAATCCATGCCAGACCCTTATCCGAGCACGCAACCTGGCAGGCCGCAAGAAAAGAGGGGGGGGACGAGAGAGCGCCCCCCTCCTGAACCATACCAGGTCACATGCCCTCAACATTGGGAGGGTGCTTTGGGGTAGCCCCCCAAAACACCTTGTCCCCATGTTGATGAGGACAAGGGCCTCATCCCCACAATCCTGGCCTGTGGTTGTGGGGGTCTGCGGGCGGGCTTATCGGAATCTGGAAGCCCCCTTTAACAAGGGGATCCCCAGATCCCGGCCCTCCCCCCTGTGTGAAATGATAAGGGGGTACAAAAGTACCCCTACCATTTCACTAAAAAACTGTCAAAAATGTTAAAAATGACAAGAGACAGTTTTTGACAATTCCTTTATTTAAATGCTTCTTCTTTCTTCTATCTTCTATCTTCCTTCATCTTCTTCTTCTTCTTCTGGTTCTTCTGGTTCTTCCTCCGGTGTTCTCATCCAGCATCTCCTCCGCGGCGTCGGCGTCTTCTTCCCTTCTTCTCCTCGGGCCGCTCCGCATCCATGATGGCATGGAGGGAGGCTCCCGCTGTGTGACGCTTCTCCTCTTCTGACGGTTCTTAAATAATAGGGGGGTGGGGCCACCAGGTGACCCCGCCCCCCTCTGACGCACAGGGACATGACGGGACTTCCCTGTGGCATTCCCTGTAATTTTTTGCCCGTTCGCATTTTCTGGTGCGAACCGAACAGGGGGGTGTTCGGCTCATCCCTAATCGCTGGTGGCCTCAACATTATGTCATCTGCAAGCAGCTTCCCGCATTGCCGGTGTATCAGATTAGACCTGAAAGAAAGACAGGGCCCCTGAAGATGTGGTACCAAAACCATCTGCTCCCTCTATTAAATGCTGTTCATGTGCCTCAAACATCCACTCCACCCAGTCAAGAACCGACACCCCCCCAGAACTCGGTTGCATCGGTGACCACCCCCCTGCCTGTGCTAAGGGAGGGTGAAGACAGCGAGGATAAAGAAATAGTGCCACACTGGTTGTGGCCTTTGACTTCAGAGGTTGATGTGGGGACCAGTGTTACAGAGAGAGAAAGAGAGCTAAAAGGAGCAAGAGAGCCTCTCCAGTTCAGGAGTCAAGATTCTTCTACAACCTGGGATGGTTGACAAAATTAAAATTGAAAGCACTAGTCAAACCCTGAACGAGGAGTAGAAGACCAGTGATCAGGTGATGAGTTTCTTTGATGGAGACTTAGTGCTACCTGAGTCAGATTGCCCCTGTGAGGCTATAATGTTATTGCCAAGGGAAGAAGCTAGTGAGGATCACCTGCCTACCCTTGAGCCCACTGAAGAAGCTGACTTTTCCGTCCCAGGATTTAACTCTGCCGCCTTACCAACAGATTTTCTATTGGAGCCTCGTGTCTCTGCTAACACTGAAAACTCAAAAATGGACTCCATGTCCTGAAATTACCTATAAAATTGAGGCGGACTATAAACCCACTCCCAAGAGACTTACAGATGAAGTCCTAGGAGAGAATGCTGACAAATCAATTCCTACCATCCACAGACAAACCTACACGCCACTGCTGTCAATTGAGTAGGGGGTGATCTGGATCCGACCTCTGACACTGCTGGGTGGGCCACAGCAATTGCCCTGGCCTGCCAACAAACTGATTATGAGTTAACTGAGAATGCATATAAATGGTTTCAGCAGAATCCAGAAATGTGTCACTATTTGCTAAGTTTAAATTGTGGTTGATGTTGCTATAGTTTGTGTAGCAATCTTTCATTATGTTTGACTTAACAGTTCTTCATAGCATTGCTGCCTCATTGAAGGACCAAAGAATTCAAGTGGGGGGAGGATGTAGCCAGGAGCTGGCTAAGATTGGCTGCGCTGTCAGGGTACACTCTGCAGCACTTGCTATAGCGTGGTTGTTCATTCATGTGTTCAGCCTGGAATCAATGTTATCATGCCCTGAAGGCAGAGTAAAGCAAATGATCTTGGGACATGTAGTCCGAAGAGCGGGTTTACACTGACATTGGACTGCCATGGACTACAAATACCATCTGGCTGGAGAGGGAGAAAGGAATGCTGGGAGATTTAATATAAAGCCTGTGAGAAGGCGGGATCGCTCTCTTAGGACCATGGCCTGGATCTGCAAGCAGTGATTCAGACTGTATATTGAACTGCGGCTGGGTTGTGGCCTGTGCTACAGAGGGAAACAGTCATCATGAGTGGGTGCATCTGCTGTCAACAACATCTGGTCGTTCAGTGGCAGCCTGGAGGCCACCCTCCTCACATCCACTTCAGATCCAGATGCACGGTAGCGCGGTGCAACCCAGGGTCAAGTTCTGTCACTTGAGGCAGACTTTGCAGAGGCCTGCTGCGGAGCCCTCAAGCCACTATGCCAAAACAGAAGGTCACTGCATGCAGACACTGTTGCCTTATTCACTCCACTAAGCACTGTAAGGGGACTCTTGCTACACTTAATTTCACACTGAGAGAATCTGGGGTCCATTTTACTTACCAGTACACATTTTGCCCATCTTAAAAAGCTAGCTGAAGACTCAAGCCTTGCTCTTAGAAGGACTACAGAAAAGCCCCCTCCCCCCACCCACAAGGGATAAGGACATTTGGTTACCTAGGCCCACACAGTAACAAAAGACTTATTAAAGAACTCTACAGTGTTTGCTTTTATAGTTTATACATTACTTGGACTGTGGTGAAAGGAGAATAAGGGAGAGGTTTGATGGAAATCTAGCCATTCCTCTACCCTTTTTTTGGCCTGTAGCCATAGACCCTACACAGGGTTAAATTCTGCTGGTTATATGTTCGTGAAATGTTTTAATTGTCTTTCTTAATTGGCTTTGCCATCAAGCTTATTGACCGTGTCTTATCTATTGCATGTTATAAACTTTCTGTTGCTGAATTCATTGTACAGCCCCATACCTGGGCAACTGGGGTGACTTTCCCCTATACACCACAAATTACTCTGCTATCCATTTTACCTGGCTCATATAAAAGCATTCAAAAAGACCTTCTTAGGTATTGGCTGACAACAACAAGAGCAGTTAAACCACGCCATTGGAGAACAGCACAGGCTCTACCTCTGATAGAGCAGATAGAGTGGGTTATAAAGATGGACCATATTGAGACGATGGAGACACTCTTGTCACGTGAATTGGACACACATAAACAATGTTGTCAAATCTGGCTCCCCCGGAAATCGCTCAGGGAATCCTCGGAAATGCAAAATATATATATATGGGTCGACCAGAAGACTTGAACCCAGTCTAGAGTTGAGATGAAAGAGGCAACGTCTGTCCATGAGCCTAATCCTGGCTGCATTATGTCCCTTTTCTTTTTCTTTTTTTTTCTCTTCTTTTCTCTTTTTCTCATTTTTGTTTTCTCTTGGTATGTGTGATGTGTCCTACACCCTTATGAGAGTTGAAGATGGGGAGTAGTAAACCATAGATCACAATTTTGTTGGGGTGAGGAAGGTTGGATAGAGTTATTCTTGCAAGGGGTCCAACAATCTAAGTAACCCAGTGTATTATTTTATTTCTTCCTTATAATATATAAGCTTCTACATTGGTAGACGTTACCCAATGGTACTCTAATTAGCTCACGCCATTTATTGGATAAGGGTTTTTGTTTTTGTTGTTTAGGGTGTCTGTATATGTGATAACTTTTGTTGTGTATATATATATTTGTCTGAAAACTTTAATAAAATTAGATTGAAACAGAACCTGATGCAGCAAAAATTACATTTATAAAGACCAAAAAATTACATTTTCCCTGCAAGCTTTCTTAATTTTATAAACAACGGCTTGGGGAACCCGTCTGAATGATGAGGCCACAGATTAGTGCACTCAAAACAAGATTAGAGATTTTTTTGGATAAATTTTAAATAGAGAAAACAAACATATGAGAAATAATGAAGTTGCCCATCTAAAAAAAAAATGCAATATGGGATGGTTCCTCCAAGGTTTTTTTTTTAACAGCAAATTAAATTGATTAGGAAGGTATAGCTGTTGATAAATATTCTTTATTGTACCAAGATAAATTTCAATAACGTGTATTAGTTAAAATATGAGCTCTGGTTATACAATACAAAACACATTCCATAATGTATAGCGATATTAACACAGTGGAACAAAACATTACATTGCAGAATGTCAGCCACATTGATACCCCAATGCGTTTTCGACCCGTACAATCATAGTCTTATTCAGGCGGATTATTTACTCGCTAAAAGATGGAATTTAGAACAAAAGTCATATAACTGGAAATTTAAAAGAAGTTGGATAATCTATAAAGCTATATGATCCATCCCTATCTCCCCAAACCAGAATCCAGCTGTCACGTACCTTAGGAGTGAGCCTGACATGCAGAGGGAGACCTCTCATACAACCCCAGCTCCGAGACCACTGGAGTTGAGACAGTGGTTGTAGGAGCACGGTGGGGTAGGAGTGACTGCAGGGTTCTCTTAGCTAGAAGTGGTGGTGCCAGATGAGAAGCCGAAAAAGCTGTTGCAGGAATGCTGCAGATGCAGGGCAGCGGATGCAGGACAGAAGGTATAGGTATTTTGCAGATGCAGGGCAGCGTATGCTGGACAGCAGGTGCAGGTATGCTGTGGATGCAGGTCAGCAGATGCAGGACAGCAGGCTGAAGCAGGGTCAGACAAGCCAGGTAATACACAGAAGAGCAATCGGCATAAACAGCAGGCGGAGAGTAGTCAGAGTGCAGGCTGGGTTTGGCAACAAGTAATCAGGCCAGCAGACAGGAGGAAGTAGGGTCAAACAAGCCAAAGGTTAGAATTGGGGAAAGTAGCTTGGTCAGGAAGTCAGGTACTGGAACAGGATACAAGTACAGAATCGGGATTTCGGGGGACAGCTGCAGATCAAACAGCAAAGACCTAGCACCCCTGAGGCATCTTTATAGGTTACTAGGCGCCAAAGCGTGTCTAACACACGTGCATGTGCACACCCATGTGCAGTGGCCATGATTCGCGCATGCGAAGTGGCACACATCTCTTAATGCAGGCAGAGCGTCCCTGACATTGCCCCCTCCTTATGGGCAATCTTCCCCAGAAGAACTCTCTTTCGAGGATGGTTGCGAAAGAAGGCCTGGATTAACTCTTGGGCATGGACGTTCTGCTTGGGTTCCCAGGAGTTCTCTTCTGGACCATACCCACTCCACTTGATCAGATATTGCAGCTGGTTTCCTCTTCTTCTACAATCCAAGATGGCCTCCACCTCAAACTCCTCATCACCATTGACAATTACCGGCTCAGGTGGCCCCGGGGATCCGGAACTGCAGGTTTTAGTAGTGACATGTGAAATACTGGGTGGATTTTAAGTGAATCAGGTAGAGAAAGTTCATATGGGGGAAAGTCATTCTGAGGTTAGTGGTAGACAGCCATACTTGATTGCCCTGTTGAAGGCACAATTCCCCTCTCCTCTTCTGTCAAACATCCTTTTATTAGATGCCTCTGCCTTGATTATGGTTTCCTGTAAAAAGTTGTTATTACGATTCAGGAAATCGACAGTGTTCTGAACTGCTGGAACCGTGAATTCATAGTTAGCAAAAAATGGAGACTGACCTATATCCGAGTGGCTGGCATTGTTGAAGGCGAACTCCGCCAAGGGCAGTAATGCTACCCAATCATCCTGGACAAATGTAGTGAAACACCGGAGATATGGCACAAGCGTTTGGTTCGTCCTCTCAGTTTGCCCATTAGTCTGAGGGTGATAGGCAGAGGACATAGACAGTTCGATCTTTAGGACCTTGTACAATGCTTTCCAGAAGTGAGAGGTGAACTGCACCCCTCTATCTGAAACAATATTTGTTGGGACCCCATGTGGCCTTACAATCTCCTTTATGAAGACCTGGGCAGTTTTCATGGCAGAAGGCGTATTCTTCAGTGGCACGAAGTGAGCCATCTTAGACAGGCAGTCAACTACTACAAAAATACCCGAGCAACCTTCTGATGGGGGAAGTTCCACTATAAAATCCATGGCAATCATTTTCCAGGATCTTTTAGGAACCGGTAGAGGTCTGAGCAGACCCCAGGTTCAAGCCAGACATCAGGTTTGTTTGTAAGAGTAGGAAGTTACCTTCTGATAGGATGGTATCTGGAGCTGACACTTGCTTGGCAGCTCTCAGGTACACCAGATTCTTATGGTCTGTGTAAATAAGTATGGGATGTGCCGCTCCTTACAACAGATCTCTCCTTTCCTCAAGTGCAGTTTTAATGGCCAGGAGCTCTCGGTCCCCACATCATAATTCTTCTCAGCTGGAGATAGCTTGCGGGAAAAGAAGGCTATCAGGTGCATCAAGTCCTTGAGACCCTGGCGTTGGGAAATAATGGCCCCTACCACTGTCTCTGAAGCGTCTACCTCGAGTAGGTAGGGCAAAGCAGGATCAGGATCACTCAGGATAGGAGCAGACGTGAAAAGTCCTTTTAAAGTTGCAAAGGCAGCCTGTGCCTCAAAAGTCCAGTTAAACTGAATATTCTGTCTTGTTAGCTGAGTAATCGGGGAGATAATAGCGGAGAACCCCTTGATGAATCTCCTGTAGAAATTTGCAAAGCCGACAAAGCACTGCACCCCCTTCTTGTCTGAGGGTGCAGGCCAGTCCAGAATGGCTGCAACTTTTTGTGAATCCATCTTGAATCCCTCTTTGGATATTACTAGGCCTAGGAACTGAATACTCTGCCGCTCAAATTCATATAGCCCATGCTGACGGAGCCGGCAGAGTACTTGGTGCTGCTCCAGAGATGTGGAAAAAATCGAAATATTGTCTAGATAGACAATTACGAAGATATCCAATCTCTGAAAATGTCATTGACTAAATGTTGGAAGGTGGCATGGGCATTGCATAGGCCAAAGGGCATTACCAGGTATTCAGACCAAACCTGGTACGGAAAGCTGTCTTCCATTCATCCCCTACGCGACTGCGGACCAAGTTGTAAGCCCCCCGCAGGTTTAGCTGGGTAAATACAAAAGAAGTCCTTAGTCTTTGAAAGAGCTCAGGCACCAGGGGCAGAGGATACCGGTTCTTGACATTGATCTTAATTCTCAATAGTCCACATAGGGCCGAAGAGAGTGGTCCTGTTTTTCCACAAAAAAGATTCCTGCCCCTGCTGGAGAAGTGGAAGTTTGGATGATTCCCCTCTTGAGGTTTTCATCCACATATTTCTTTAGCACCTCTACTTCTTGTTCAGATAAAGGAAAGATTCATCCAAAGGGAACCTCAGCCCCTGGTAGTAGTTCGATTGGACAATCATATGAATGGTGGGGAGGGAGAGTTTCAGCCCCCCGCTTACTGAAGACATCCAAAAATCCATGGTATAGCTCTGGCACTGTTGAACAAATCTCTGAATCAGATTCCAGGCACAACAGAGGACCAGAGGTGCTGGGACGTGAAGGCAGCCAGTGATGCTGGCAATAAGATGACTGGAACTTAATGTCTCCGGAGCCCCAATCAATCTGTGGATTGTGGGCCTGTAACCAGGGTTGACCCAGGATGACTGAAAACAGAGGGTATGCAATTGCATCCAAGCTTAACAGTTCTTTATAGTCTGCAGGGGTAGTTACAGGTAGAGGAGGGGTTTCCTGGGTCTCTAATCCAGATTTGATACGAGACCCATCTGCCAAAAAAATAGAAAGTCCTTGAGTTTTGAGCTGGAGTGGGATGTGTTCTTGAGTTGCAAAGTTCAAATCAATGAAAGAACTACATGCCCCAGAGTCAATTATTGCGGTAACCGGTATTGTTCTTCCTGGAAGCTGGTGTTGGCAGAAGAAGATAGATAGTTGGAAGGAGAAATAGGCACTTAAGCAGCTTTGCTGGACATGAGCAAGCATAGTGGCCAGCTTCCCTACAATACAGGCATAAGTTATTCTGTCACCGGCATAGTCATTCTTCACCGGCATAGTCATTCTTCAGCTGAAAGAGCTGTTTGGAGGTATCAGGCATCTGGTTAACAGGTATGGGATTAGCTGGAACATAACTGGTGGTAGCAGGGTAAGCAGGAGCTGGCACCCGGGGTAACATCCAAGCTGGATGGGGCTGCTGGGTAGCTCTTTCTGTTCTGTGCTCCAAGAGTCGTCGGTCTATCTGGATAGACAAGGTGACTAGAGCCTCTAGAGTATTTGGAACACCGACCCGGGCTAGCTCGTCCTTTAAATACCAAGGCGGAACTGGTGCCACAGGGCTGCATCTTTCCACTGAGTATCCACGCTCCAGCGCCTGAAGTCAGTCTTATAGTCCTCGACCGATCTGCGGTCTTGCTGGAGCACATGGAGGGCAGCCTCTGTGGTGGAAGTCTGTTGGGGGTCATCATATAGTTGGGCCATCACAATAAAGAAAGATAACAAAGAATCCAGAACTACATGGCGTTCTTCAAGCAGATGATGGACCCAAGTCCGAGGTTCATCCTGCAGCAGAGAGATGATGAACCCTACTTTGGTGACCTCTAATGAAAAAGTCAGAGGTTGTAATGCGAAGTATAGTTCACATGCATTGCAAAATACCCAAAATTTGCTTCAATCCCCAGAGAACCTCTCTGGAATGGGAACTCTTGGTTCAGGAAGCAGCATCATCACAGTGGATGTGGTAGTAGTTGCAGCTTGTGTCCTGGCAATGGAAGAGGTTGAGACCGAAGAAGGTTTTGCAGCGGTGGCCAGGGTTTGCACTCATTCTTCCAATTGGACGTAACCGTTCTGAAGAGACATCACGGCCTGGGTGAGGGCTGTGAGATGCTGGCAAATGTCATCCATAGACGAGGTCCCTCTTGCAGACTCAGTCATGGCTGTTTGATACTGTTACGTACTTTAGGAGTGTGCCTGATGTGCAGAGGGAGAAAAAAAAAAAAATAATAAAAACAGAAAAAATGCTACCTCCATGGCAGGCTCCTGCTGACTGAAGACTTTCTGCATTGACAGCTGTTAAATCGGTAAGGGCGGGGCCACCCAGTGATGTAAACGGGTGACTCCGCCCCTATGACGTTACGTGAGGTCACATGACGGCAGAAGAGGGCAGGGTCACCCGTTTACATCAACAGGTGGCCCCGCCCTCAGCTATATAACAGCTGTCAATGCAGAAAGACTGCAGCCAGTGGGAACCTCCCATGGAGGTGGAGTTTTTTTCAGTTTTTCTTTTTTTTCTCAGGTCGTTGGATGCTGTGATCAAAGATGAATGGACATCGCGGGACACTTTTTTAAAAATAAAGGGCTTGTTCCAAATTGTCTCTCCCCCCCATTCCTGTGGCCTGCCAGGTTGCGTGCTCTGATAAGGGCCTGGTATGGATTTTGTTTTTTTTACATTTTTTACATTTTTTTTTACATTTTGGTGCAGGGTTTCCCTTAATATCCATACCAAATATGAAGGGCCTGGCATTGGTTTTGGGGGGACCCCCACACAATTTTTTTTTAAATTTTGGTGCAGGGTTCCCCTTAATATGCACACCTGACACAAAGAGACTGGTAATGGACTGGGGGGGACCCATGCCGTTTTTTTTCAATAATTTGTATCTATATTGCTGTTTTAAATTACATTTTTTCCTTTAGAAATGTCATTTTGCTGTGGTACAGTTCTGAACACGAGAAAAAAGCGCTACTTTACAGGCATACTAAGGACACCTCCCAGGCACGATATTTAAAGGAATATTTCATTTTTATTGTTTCACTTAAAGCATTATTAAAATCACTGCTCCTGTAAAAAAACGTCTATTTAAAAAAAAAAAAAAATTGTTTTGCATTGATACATGTCCCCTGGGACAGGTCCTGGGTCCCCAAACACTTTTTATGAAAATAACTTGCATATAAGCCTTAAAATTAGCACTTTTGATTTGTCATGTTTGTGTCCCATAGACTTTAACGGTGTTCGCATATTCACACAAATTTTTTGCCTGTTCACAAGTTCTGGTGCGAACCAAAATGGAGGGTGTTCGGCTCATCCCTAGATACAAGCACAGAATCAGGATTTCAGGGGACAGCTGCAGATCAAACAGCAAAGACCTAGCGCCCCTGCGGCATCTTTATAGGCCAGTAGGTGCCAAAGCGCTTCTAAAGCACGCACATGCGCACATCCTTACGCGATGTCTGTGATTCGCGCATGCGTACTGGCACACGTCTCCTAATGCGGGCAACATGTCCCTGACACCAGCCCAATAAGGCTTGACAGAAGCCACTCTCTTGACACCTCCAGAGTGTTGTAAATCAGCAGTAATGTTCATGTCTGTCTGTCTGCTTACCTCGCTGTTGTGTTCAGCTTAGAGACAGATCGCTGTTCACCTGTGTGCTTAAGTAATCTTCCCTCAAGCATGCCTTCACCCCAGCCCCTAACAAGAAACACTATATTAACCTGTGCACTGCAAGCCAAGCCTTGCTGATCAATATTGTGTGTTTGGCTTCCTGTGTGCTTCTTGCCATGTACTCTACATCTGATTCTGTTTACCAACCTTGGCTTGTTTTTGACTATCTCTGTCTGCCTGATACCCAGACCTTTGGCTTGTTTTCCTGTCTATCCCTGTCTGCTCATTGCCCGGACCTTTGGCTTGTCTCCTGACTACCCCTTGTTGTCCTGAACTGCTGCTTCTGCTCTGTCCACCCGAGCTGGTCCATGAGCCTGAGCTGAGTGACCCTGGGGGCCGCGACCTGGAGTCAGCTGCAGCCAAACCCATCCTCACCACTTCTTGAGTTTCCAATATATAAAATCAGACTTTAGGAATGACAATGACCCTTAATGTTTTAAAGTTTGGCTGTCTCTCGCTGACATCATCATCATCATGGACGCTGCTCTGGTCCCATCCTGCATTCGTATAATTCATAGTTATCATAAGAAACACATATAATTGGAGGCATTTAGTCTATGGCTATTACCAACTCCTGCCCCTCCCCAACACCACCTTCTTTTCTTTTGCAAAATATTTCAGGCAATGTATTGTACTGTAAGTACAATACAGTTATGCAAGTGGATTTTAGGATATCATTATTGTAGGACTCCATAATACCAAATATTCCAGTGCAGCCTAGAAGCAATGAACATTTCCATTATGTCCCTGCTGATTGTTGCTTTTGTCCAACACCCATACAGTGATGCTACAGTCACAAAACTCGTCACATCATTACAGTGAGTAGGAAGAACTTAATGGTAAAATTTGTGTTCTAATTAAAGGTGAAATGATCTAATTGTAATTGTAACACTATCAAGGTCATAGCTAAACTGCTAAGAATGCACTGAACCAAGAATCAGTCCAATTTATTTAACACAAGATTAGCTAATAATCCATCATAATTAAGGCATCAAAAGACTTGCAGTCTCCATCCGCTGACACTTCAAAAATGAGTTTACTTGACTTGCTTTTTTATCTTTTATTGACTTTACATATGATGCTTTTACAATGTAAATGAAAACCTGTAAGTCTGTTAGAATATAAAGTAGTATTTTACATGTTTTAGACAATTAGTAATATTTCTTCTATTTTTAAAGCACTAGTTCTGAAAAGGAGATGCTACTTTTGTCAGGAAGGATAAATTGTTCAGATTTACAAGTGTACACCTATGAAGAGTAGAAAGAGAAAAAAGAGGTCCTTACTGCAGATCTAAAACCTCATATTCATATTTCATCCCAAAATTCAGCAGCCTTACAGTCAAAGTTTTTGCTAAATGGTTCACACGTTGCTATGGAGACTGACTCTGCTACTCATCCTACGATACTCTCTGTTGCCCTATTTTTAGTCTTAGATGAACAAGCTTTCCTATTCTTTCTCTCCTTTTTTTTCTTCAAAACTCTCATAGCAAACAAGAGATGTCAAGCTGCATTGGGCGGGAGGAATTACATATATGTATTTTTTCACTCCTACGTAAAGAAGACATGATATAGTGTATGATGGAACAAATATTGCAGACTAGGTTTTAAATGTGTATTTTTTTTTGTAATGGTTGTCTAAACATCTAAATATCGAAACAAAATGTAGGAGTAGTGCACATAAGGGTTTGCCTTATGGCGCAATGATTTGAGGGAGCATGCAACTATTAAAGGTAATAGGAAATAAGCTGCTATTCAAATCAATTCCACTGGGTAGCCAGTCCACATAAAGCTGCAGCTTTGTTATCACCGCCTCACATAAAGGAATCTATCGTCTTTACAGTGTTTTAGATAAAATAGCAATTATTTTTCCTTAATGCAAGAACTCTACTTATCACAATAGAACTCTACCACTACAATTGACTGACTCTTAAAAAAAAAAAAAGAAAGATTATTCCAGATATGTAATTCACCAGGTGTTAAGTATTTTGTATTTATTATTTTTTTTCATGAAATGAAGCATGGCATTAGAGAGTTGGAGATAAACAGTATTCCAATCAGTGCATTCAAATTAACATTCACATAAATCTGACAATACAAAACATTTTTGTTGTAATAGTAGATGAACAAAAAAAGCATCCACATTCAAATTGCTTTGAAGTGTTGCTAAACCCACACCAGTAAAATCAGTCTGTATATGCAGTAAAACATGTCTGTTATACTTACTATGGAACCTAAGGGGTTAATCCTGCAAATTGTGTAAAAATGCTGTTTTATCCTGTCTTCTCTGATCCTCCTCTTCTTCCAAAGTCCCCAATCCATCTACTGATAGTACATAGCCTTGGGGACACTCTGCACATGCTCAGTTTGGTGTATATTGCTATAGATTTTTTTTTACTTTGGGAGGGTGCATGTTATCGGCACAGTGCCAATCAGCACTGTCAAGACAGAGGGTCAGGAGTCATGCAGTCTCATACGACAGTCAGAGGACAATGAAAACTCCTCATACAAGCTTTAACCAGTCCTTGGCCGGACACTGATAGAAGTCACAAGATTATTAAAAGCCCCAAAAGAAAAGAGATGGGGACAAGGAGGGACTTTTTGATACCCACAAAATATATAAAGATAAAATAAAATATTTATTGAAATAGCATTAAAGATAACATAGCAATCTAGGGGAACATTTAACAAAGTATCATGACTCCTGAAAATGTATCACATATCACCTTATCAAAAATGACAATAAATCAGAAAAGGTACAATGTGGTGATCCTGATTGCATAGGGCCAGAGCACTGACAATAAATACATTGTTGAAAATAAATAAGTTTCAACTTATTAAGTCTTCTTCAGGGGGATGGCATATCACAAGGATCTCTAAAATACATACTGTGCATAGGTAAGTATAAAGAGTCCACAGTGTCATACATTTGTAGAAAACTATCAAAATACGCTTACATAGTCATGATTATAAAACATCTCGTCTTATGCTGGAGGTTCACAAGGGCAGAGGGCAGAACTACCATGTGACTAATATCATATGTCCAAAACACAAGGGATACACAGGGAATCAACCAGGGGGACTAGTGTGTTCCTGACAAATATAGCAATAGACATCCATGAGAAAAGGTAGAAAAGATAATAAAGTACAGATTCATGTGTACCTATAAACAAAATCAAGTTTTCCAATACCTGAATAGTCTATATCTGTATCTCCCATGGACAAAGCTCAAACCTTAGAAGGGGAAGCATCTTCCTCAGCCTAAGCAGAGAGACATGCTTATAGTAGCCCTAAGAGATCTGTAAAACATTAAAAAGGGAACTTAAGGACTCAAAGCAAATTACACAATGACCATGTGGGAAAAAAAAGGAATATATGGATCAGTCACTAGAGCCTGATCTTACCAGTCAAATCTATAAGGGCCAAAAATGGTTTCAGTCTGTTCTTCAGTATTCAAAGGTCACCTCTGTGCTCCACCAACAATAAGCAGCAATGGAATCGTAACAGTATAAATAAGAGAGTTGGCCCATCATGTGTCTGCATAGGGCCAATCAGTGGGGAGCAAGCGGATGCCAAAATCCTAGTTAACGTGTAAATAATCCTATGACTGGCAGGTTGATTTGGGAGACAGGTGTCTCCAATATCTCCCGCCATCCAGTCCAGCAGCAAACCTCGCCGGAGTCAACGTCGCCACCGGCACGCTAGGCGCATGCGGTGACATCACATCTTTGAACAGCGACACAGGGACAACGCCGACACGCAGATAGACAGAAGGGTGCAGAAAATCCCCACTGGCCTGTCAGGGATAGGAATGATCCACCTAAAAGATAGATATATCCATAACCCAGTTTAGCCCCCCTGGTGGTGACCAGAGGGGTCTGCGTGTGTGCATGGAACATAGGAAAAGTCATGATGGCTGGGAACGGCAAGGAAAAATAAAACAAAAGTAAAAACATGGGAAAAGCAAAAACAAAACACTGGGAAGGGAAATAAAAACAAAAACAAAAGCAAAAACATGGACCTATGCAATCAGGATCACCACATTGTAACTTTTCTGACTTATTGTCATTTTTTATGGAGTTGTGATACTTTGTTAAATGTTCCCCTAGATTGTTCTTTGGGGTTATTTTTAATGATATTTCAATAAATATTTGATTTTATCTTTATATACATTTTCTATATCTTGTGGGTATCAAAAAGCTCCTTCTTGTCCCCATCTCTTTTCCTTTGCGGATTTTAACACTCCAGTTTGGAACTGATACCAAGGTGGTTTAGTGGTACATCTACATAACTGATGTAATACAAGTCACAAGACTGCTACAGTGCCTTGAAAAAATATCCATACCCCTTGAAATTTTCAACATTTTGTCATGGTAAAACCAAAAGTGTGAATGTATTTTATTGGGATTTTATGTGATAGACCAACACAAAGTGGCACATAATTGTGAAGTGGCCCTGATTGTGCTCCCCAGTCTGGGGGAGGTGACCCTGGGCCTGGGGCTCGAGTGCAGACAGGGCCTGAAGAGGTGGTGCTGCGATCAGTAGCCACGTGGGCAGCTAGCACTAGGGCTACCACTATTTTTCTGCTACACCAGAGGGGCCCATGGTCCTTGCCTGCAAAGGGCATTTGCAAAGGCCTGGCTGAGCCAGTGCCAGGCCTAAAATATAGTGCTAGCTGGCCCTTGAAGAACGAGCAAGTGATGTGCTAGAGGTGTGGAGGAGAGATAGTCTGCCAGCAAGTGATGTGCTGGAGGTGTTGAGGAGAGTTTAATACCTCTCGGAAAAAAACGTTTAAAAAGGACTGGTTTTCTGCCTGAAGGCGAATGATAAATGTCCTGGTGCCTGACTGGGCAGGGTGACAGATATACAACAATACTACTGTGGGAGATCAGATGATCAGATATAGTGAATTCAGGGTCCTTGGTTTAGTAACATTTTAATGATCACATATGGACAGGGCCTACTACCCCTGCACGCGGAGGTACCTTTCACGCAGAGCGTGCTCATCAATGCTCGGGACCAGGCAGGGCCTGCGGTCATGTGAAAAGTCTAACATTAAGGCAGTTCCCCGAGATGAGCCTCCACTGTGTGCAGTAATAAAATACAGAGTTCCTCTGAGGACCTATTTGTTCCATGTGACTACCTACTGTACCTGATGTAGGTTGCATTGGGAGGTACGTGTGGAGCCTACGCACACTACACCACTCCAGCATACCTCTGTTGTCTTACTTCCAGTAACAGAATGGGGCCCCGCTGTGCACCTAGCATGGACCTCATGCCTGCTCTTATTAACTCTTCACTTCCCATACCTTGTGATTAGGCAATAGATCTTCGTAATGCGGCTTCTGATCCGCTTGCTATTGGATACCATTCCATCACTTCCTGCAGCCCTGAGCCCCATGCTGGCTTTACCGGCGTTTGTGAGTATCCTCCTGCTGCCACCTTTATTATTGAGGCATGTTCCATCAGTATAGGACTTGGCTCAGAATTGGCTTTGACTGCAGTGACTGTAAGGACCCCTCTGCCCCTCTGGTCACCCAAGATACTTGGTGCTCTGTGCCGGTGCTGTGGTAGGCCTTCTGGAGTCAGTAGCGGGTTTGCGGACTTTGTTGCAGCATTTGGACTCAGCCCCTGTGTCAGTGGCCTCTGCATGGGTGCCGAGGCCACCCACAGTTTCGCCTGCCAGTGCCACGATGGCATTAGTGAGCAATGTGGCTGCCACATCTGTGCCGGGGCCCATGGTGTCGCCCGGAGCCAGAGCGTCTACATCTACACAAGGGGACATAGCTGCAGACCCCAAAACTGGAGGTAAGTCTGGGGATTTGTTCCACTTGGCAGATTCTGCAAAATGTGAGGCCCATGTATGCTTTGAGGGCCCCTTGGGGGGGGAAACCTTAAGCCAGAGGTACGTGAAAAGATTTGGAGAGACGAGTATGTGGAATTATTTACATTACTCCCTGGAAAAGTTCAACCTGGATAGGTTGAAGCCCGAGGAGTCCAAGAAAGAGTATGAGGAGAGGCGTCGATTTCGTTTGATTCCGCGCAGGCCTTTGCAATCCTGGTCAGTGTGATTGGGGAGAAGCATCCAGAAAATTGTTTGTTTCTCTTCTGCTATCTGGACTCGATGAGCGAGGCTCACCGAATTTATGGAGGGGTGGCATGGCTTAGTTATGTTGAACAATTTCGCCAACGTAAGGCCAGTCGACCTTCGCTTCACTGGGATCACGAAGACATACGTTTCTGGATGCACCTCATGACTTCGGCGTGCGCTGGGTCCCCTTTTTTCTGAGCAGGGCCGGTGGTCCAAACACCCCTGGACAATCAGCCGGTAAGCATTGGGGGTCTTGCTGGCAGTTCAATGAGGGTACATGCTGTTTCTGTTCTGCATGTCGACACAAGCACGAATGCTCGAGGGCAAGGGCCATTCCGGAGACATGAAAGCCACACTGCGGAGGAAAGAAAAAAAAATCCCAAGAAATTATTTAAGTATGTAAACAGTATAAAAGGGAGGACAGACCATATTGGCCCCATGAAGAATGAGGAAGGTCATCTGGTTACAAAGGATGGGGAGATGGCGAAGGTATTGAATTTATTCTTCTCCTCAGTCTTCACGAGGGAATCGGAGGGCTTTAGTAACCAAAACTGCAGTGTTTATCCTCATGACAAATCAGAGGACAGAATTAAAATTAGATTTGGGAAACTTAACATTAATAAATCACTGTGGCCAGATGGCTGCATCCAAGGGTATTTAGGGAACTCAGTCAAGTAATTGCCAGACCATTGTTCCAAATTTTTACTGACAGTCTACTGACTGGAATGGTACCAGCTGATTGGAGAAAAGCCAATGTAGCATCAATATTTAAAAACGGCCCAAAATACATCCCCGGGAATTACAGACCAGTTAGCCTAACATCAATAGTATGCAAGCTCTTGGAGGGGATGATAAGGGACTATATACAAGATTTTAGTAATGAGAACGGTATCATTAGCAGTAATCAGCATGGATTCATGAAGAATCGTTCTTGCCAAACCAATCTATTAACCTTCTATGAGGAGATGAGCTGCCATCTAGATAAAGGAAGGCCCGTAGACGTGGTGTATCTGGATTTTGCAAAAGCATTTGACACATTTCCCCATAAACGTTTACTGTACAAAATAAGGTCCGTTGGCATGGACCATAGGGTGAGTACACGGATTGATACCTGGCTACAAGGACAAGTTCAGAGGGTAGTGATAAATGGGGAGTACTTGGAATGGTCAGGGGTGAGTAGTGGGGTCCCCCAGGGTTCTGTGCTGGGACCAATCCTATGTATTTGTGGATGATACTAAGCTAAGCAGGGCAATAACTTCTCCACAGAATGTGGAAACCTTGCAAAAAGATCTAAACTGTCATGGTACTACTTACAGTGAGCCCACAGGTGAGCAGGTGACACGGGATCCCCCAGGGCATGGAGTCTAAGGGCCAGCCGGTATTCTGCCAGGGACCCCCTCACGAGGGTTTGGGCTTAACTGCATGCTGACCCCAGGTCATGACCCCCGGGTTCACCCTGCTCGCTAGGGAAGAACCAGAAGACACTGTCAGGCAAGGATGGATGGATAAGCAAAGGAGAGCCGAAAAGTGAGCCAAGGTCAGGGCAGGCTACAGACAACGTAATCAGAACAAGCCGAGTCGGTACACAAGAGATCAGTTCACAAGAGGTCAATTTAAGGCAGGTTACACGAAGGGGGCTCAGAAAACAACCAGAACTGGTGAGAGAGGGATTTAAACAGAGAAGCACATGAGGGGCTGGACAGGAGGTAGCAAGAAGGAATCATATATTAAGCAACAGGTGAGTGTAGCAGAGCTGAACACAAGCTAGTGGAACAACAGGTGCCAGCCGGCCTACAGCAGTAAAGGTGAGACACAGATCAGCTCCACAGCTGATTTGTGACAGTACCCCCCTATTACGAAGTCCCCCTACACATCTGGGGGCTAGCTTGGAGGGAAATTTCCATTGGAATCTGGTCAACAAACGTACGGCTGAGACATCGGTGGCAGGAACCCAAGACCTCTCCTCCAGACCATAGCCCTTCCAATCAATCAGATAGAGTAGCCTCCCTCGGGAGTACTTGGAGTCCAATATTTCTTTAATCTCATACTGATCCGTGGTATCGGCCACAAGAGCGGGGTGAGAAGAAGGGCGAGAGAAGTGATTGAGGACCAGTGGCCTGAGCAGGGAGACATGGAATGCGTTGGGTATCCTGAGATGAGAGGGCAGACGGAGCTTGAAAGCAACTGGATTGTCTGACAGAGAATAGGAGGAAATGGACCAATGAAGCGAGGGTCAAATTTCATTGAGGGCATGTGCTTGGCAGAGAGCCAAACTCTATCGCCCAGGCAGGAACTTAGGAGCCGGGCGGCAATGACGATCTGCTGCCGTTTTATGCCTGGAAGCAGATGAAGATTCTCAGAGACTTCTTTCCAGATTGAGTTGAAGGACCTTTGAGTTTCAGCTGCTGTTGGTACAAGAGAAGAAACTGGAACAGGAAAGGGAACAGATGGATGCTGCCCGTAAACAGTGAAGAAGGGAGATTTTCCAGAACTGGCATTGGACTGATGGTTTAAGGCAAACTCTGCCCAGGGCAAAAGGTCCACCCAGTCATCTTGGTGGGTTGAGATGAAGGCACGGGGAAAACGTTCTACATTTTGATTGACACGTTCTATTTGCCCATTGGACTGGGGATGAAAGGCAGATGAAAGATCCAATTAAATTCCCAAAGGAGCTGGCCAAGGTTCTCCAAAACCAAGCAGTAAATTGAACACCTCTGTCAGAGACGATATGTGAAGGCATCCCATGAAGATGAAAGATCTCCTTAAGGAAAGTTGTGGCAAGACTGAGAGCAGAAGATAGGCCTGGGAGAGGAATCAAGTGACACATTTTGGAGAACCGATCCACCACTACCCAGATGACTGTAGAACCTGTTTAGGGGGCAGATCTGAGATCAAGTCCATGGAAATACAATGCCAAGGTATATTGGGAACTGGTAAGGGCAAAAGCAACCCAGCAGGGGCGGACGTGGAAGATTTGGATAGTACACAAATCGTACAAGCTTGAACGTATTCCTTGACATTGTTACGAAGAGAAGGCCACCAGTAATGACGCAGAAGAAGGTCACAAGTACGAGGTATGCCAGGATGTCCAGAGAACTTGGAGTCATGTGCCCAAGCAAGGAATTTGGGGCAAAGTGCAGGAACTACAAAAGTTTTACCTGGAGGAGGCTGCGTAGACTGGAGCTGAGCAATGGCTAGAATACGATGCGGAGGGATGATGGGACCAGGATGTCGGTGATTCTCATCTCATCGTTGACATCAACTGACCTGGACAAGGCATGGGCTTGAGGGTTTTTGGCACCTGGACGAAAAGTAATGTTAAAGTTGAAGTGAGCGAAAAAGAGGGCCCAGCGAGCTTGACATGGGTTCAAGCATTTTGTGGATTGTAAATACTGCAGATTTTTATGATCAGTATAGATGGTAATACATTGGGGAGAACCCTCTAGAAGATGTCGTTATTCTTGAATAGGGATGAGCTTCGTATTCGAATCGAACGCATGTTCGATTGTTCGCCGAAATCCAAACGATATGGGCTGTTCGCGCCAAATTCGAGTGGCGCGTCAGGGCCCATAATTCACTGCGGCATCGCAGTGCATTGCTGGCTGATGATTTGCCAAGCATGCACTATGACCCGCATGCTTGGCCAATCACAGCGCCGTCTGTACAGAGAGCCGTAATTGGCCAAAGCCAGGGTGGCTTTGGCCAATTATGGTTCAGGGGATTTAGTACACGCCCCACACTATATAATGCCGCCTGCACGGCAGCCCTGTGTAGTGTGTTCCGGCGTTGAGAGAGAGATAGATAGACAGAGAGACAGCGTCATTTGATTTAAGTTAGATAGAGTAGGCAGGTGAGTCAGTTAGCTGCACTTACAGTGTATTGTGTATATTTATACATCCTAGGTGTTGTATATATATATATATATATATATATATATATATATATATATACACACACTGTATTTAGTTTAGCTAGATCCGTTCCTGTTACTCTCTTCCTACTACTGACAGGCAGGCAGGTGTTTTTACAATATTTACAGCTACCTGAAGAAAATTGCTGGTGTTCTTCTGATCCTATTAGTCCTATTAGCTACAGTATTTACAGTTAATGTAGTGCGTCCTCTGCACAGTGTGCACCTAAAGCTACCTGGAGACAATTGCTGTTGTTCTGCTCCTACTAATACCACAGGCAGGCAGCTACAGTAATTACAGTTAGTGCACTGTGTCCTCTGCACAGTGTGCACCTAAAGCTACCTGAAGAAAATTAGTGGTGTTCTTCTGATCCTATTAATAACACAGGCAGGCAGCTACAGTATTTACAGTTAGTGTAGTGCGTCCTCTGCACAGTGTGCACCTAAAGCTACCTGGAGACAATTGCTGTTGTTCTGCTCCTATTAATACCACAGGCAGGCAGCTACAGTATTTACAGTGAGTGCAGTACGTCCTCTGCACAGTGTGCACCTAAAGCTACCTGGAGACAATTGCTGTTGTTCTGCTCTTATTAATACCACAGGCAGGCAGCTACAGTATTTACAGTTAGTGTAGTGCGTCCTCTGCACAGCGTGCACCTAAAGCTACCTGGAGACAATTGATGTTGTTCTGGTCTATTAATACCACAGGCAGGCAGCTACAGTATTTACAGTTAGTGCACTGTGTCCTCTGCACAGTGTGCACCTAAAGCTACCTGAAGAAAATTAGTGGTGTTCTTCTGATCCTATTAATACCACAGGCTGGCAGCTACAGTATTTACAGTTAGTGTAATGCGTCCTCTGCACAGTGTGCACCTAAAGCTACCTGGAGACAATTGCTGTTGTTCTGCTCCTCTTAATACCACAGGCAGGCAGCTACAGTATTTACAGTTAGTGTACTGCGTCCTCTGCACAGTGTGCACCTAAAGCTACCTGAAGACAATTGCTGGTGTTCTCATACTAATAATACTACAGGCAGGCAGTTGATTCTGCTAGCTGCAGTATCAGTATATATATACATCCCAGCTTTGTGCAGCTACATCTCACTGCAGGCCATTAGTATGTCTGGAAGGCCAACAAGGAGAGGCAGAAAGTCACAAGCCAATAAAAGAGGGCAAGCAGGCTCTGTGTCTAGAGGCAACAGTGCTGGTCATGGAGACGGTGCATCCTCATCAATACGTGGCCGTGGGACAGGCTCAGGGTAATTTGTCTGGCAAAGCAGCTACCAACGCGGCTTCTTCCCTTGGCTCAATGGCATCAGTCACTCCTACCCTAGCCCCACCATGTCCTCCTGAGGAGTGCCTTGAACTGTTTGACCACAGTGTTGGATACATGCTCCAGGAGGATGCCCAGTGTTTTGAAGGCTCCGATGATGGTACCCAGCTAGAGGAAGGCAGTAATGTGAGCCCAGAGAGAGGGGGTGCCCAAGAAGGACAGCAATCTGGCAGTCATGTTCCCCCAGCTGCAGCATACTGCCAGCTTTGCTCCAGTGATGAGGAGGGAGGGGATTATGAGGTCACTGACTCCACGTGGGTGTCTGATAAGAGAGAGGAGGAGGCGGAGGAGGAGGCACATCCTCAACAAGGCAGGATGCCCTCCAGGGGCCAGCTTAAGGGCAGCACACTGACTGCATCACACCACAGAGCTCCGCATGTGCAGGGCGCTGCTGTCTCTGCACGTTATTCCTAAAGTTCTTTGGCGTGGGCCTTTTTTGAGACAAGTGCATCAGATCCCACCACTGCTATTTGCAACATATGTCTCAAGCGTATCTCGCGTGGCCAAAACATCCCCCGCTTGGGCACCACATGCTTGACCAGACATATGTCGACCTGCCATGCAGTTCGTTGGCAAGCGTACCTTAAAGACCCACACTAAAGAACAATGAGGACCTCTCCTTGCTCCTCATCAGCTGGGATCTCCAACCCCACTATACCTTTAGTCCTCTCTGAAACCTGCACTGAGAGGAATGAAGGTATAGAAATAGGTTTGTCACAGCCAAGTACTTGCAGGCAATCTGCTATCATTACACCGACGTCAGATTGTACCAGGCAAATTTCCCTGCCCCAGCTGCTGCACCGCGGAAAGAAGTTCGCTCCCAGCCATCCACATGCCCAGCGGTTGAATGCTAGCTTGGCTAAATTGCTAGCACTTCAACTGCCTTTTCAGTTGGTAGACTCTGCCCCCTTCCGTGAGTTTGTGGAATGTGCGGTTCTTCAGTGGTAGGTTCCCAAACACCACTTTTTCTCATGGAAGGTGATTACGGCTCTCTACCGGCATGTGGAAGGCAATGTCTTGGCCTCACTGGACAGGGCAGTCAGCGGTAAGGTGCATATTACCGCTGACTCATGGTCCAGCAGGCATGGACAGGAATGTTACCTATCTTTCACCGCGCACTGGGTGACTCTTCTGGCAGCTGGGAAGGATGCAGGACAGGGTGCAGTAGCATTGGAGGTTATTCTGCCACCACGCCTCCAGAATACTACTAGTGGTGATTCTGCCACACCTCTCTCCTCCACCCCCTCCTCTTCTTCCTCCATGGCCTCTTCCTGCGCTGATTTGACTTCGGAACCAGCAGTGCTCTGTAGGCGTTCAAGGGGCTACGCAAGCACGCAGGCCAAAAGATGCCATGCGGTGCTTGAGCTGGTGTGCTTGGGGGACAGGAGCCACACTGGGGCAGAGATTCTGTCAGCTCTGCAGGGGCAGGTTCAGAGGTGGTTGACGCCATGCCAGCTTAAGGCAGGCATGGTGGTTTGCGACAATGACACCAACCTCCTCTCCGCCCTCCGACAGGGACAAATGACCCATGTGCCCTGTTTGGCTCACATCCTTATCTGGTGGTGCAGGGGTTCTTGGGCAGGTACTCGGGCTTACAGGATGTCCTGAGGCAGGCCAGGAAAGTCTGTGTGCATTCCTGCAGGTCATATAATGCCAGTGTTCGGCTGGCTGACCTCCAAAAGGAATTTAACCTGCCCAAGAACCGCCTAATCTGTGACATGCCCATCAGGTGGAACTCAACGTTGGCCATGCTGCAGCGGCTGCACACGCAGCAGAGGGCCATTAATGAGTACCTGTGCGACTATGGCACCAGGACAGGGTCAGGGGAGCTTGGTTTTTTATCCCCATGCCAGTGGGCCATAATCAGGGATGCATGCACTGTCCTGTCTCCATTTGAGGAGGCCACGAGGATGGTGAGCACTGACAGTGCATGCATCAGTGACACTGTCCCCCTCGTCCAACTGTTGGAGCACACGCTGCGTGGAATAATGGACAGGGCACTTGAGGCAGAACAGAGGCAGGAAGAGGAGAACTTGCTTAGCTCTCAAGGCCCCCTTTATCCAGACAGTGTTCTTGCATGCCCGCCGATCACACAGGAAAAGGAGGAGGAGGAGGAGGAGGAAGAGGAGGATTGTGTCAGCATGGAGGTGGAGCCTAGCACTCAGCATCAGCAGCAGTCTTTAACCTCCCTGGCGGTATGATTATTTCGGATTTTAGGTGCTGAAAGCGGTACAATTATTTTGCATGGAAATTTGGCGTTTTATATTGTAGGTCTGTAAATCTTAACAATAACACACTTAAATCTGTCCAAACCAGAGTCTAGTAGATATCCCGGGTATGATAAAGTTTGAAACACAAAAACATAAATTATAATATAATAAATAAAAATAAATAATAAAAAAAAATTAAAAAAAATAGTAATAAAATAAATTTCCCCACAATTCACTATCGCTCAATTCTGCAAGTGTTCTAATTTACTATCGCTGTTTTCTAGCTGGTCTAAAGCCACTTTTGACGTAAAGGGACACTTTTTGGTTGCTATGGACAATCTCCAGTTTCCAGGCAGAAAGAACAGTGTATATCATGTAAAACTGCATGCAGGGCATGGGCCAGAGCACTGGGGACAAAAGGGATGTGAAATCATCTCATACAGTACTGTAATCTGTATGATTACAGTACTGTATGTGTTATGATTTTGACATTTTTTTGAATTTGCCGCCAGGCTCCGCCCCCGTGCGTCACGCCACTCGCAGGGAACGGAGCCTGGCACGGAGAGGCTTCGGAGGAGGACGGAGCCCTCGGACACTGCGGGGGACATCGCAGGATCCCGGGGACAAGGTAAGTAACGCCGCCCCAGGATCCTGCAATGCGATCCCGAGTGTGGCTCGGGGTTACCGCTAATGGTACTGAATTTTAACCCCGAGCCACACTCGGGAAAACCGCCAGGGAGGCTACGGGATCATTTACTGTCCCAAGAAACCCATGGACTTGTACGTGGCTGGGAGGAGGTGGCTGCGGATCATGTCATCCTTAGTGACCCAGAGGACTTCGGACCGAATGCCTCAGCAAACCTATGCTGCATGGCCTCTCTGATTCTGCAAAGCCTGCGGAAGGATCCTCGCATTCGTGGTATCAAGGAGAGGGATCAATACTGGCTGGCAACCCTCCTTGATCCACATTACAAGGGTAAGGTTGCGGACCTTATCTTGCCGTCGCAGAGGGAGCAGAGTATAAAACATCTTCGGGAGGCCTTGCAGAAAGGTCTGTGCAACGCGTTCCCAGAAACTGGGAGGTTACAAACTCCTGTTCCTGGACAACGTGTTGCTGAGGCTTCGGTCAGTCAAAGTAGGAGCGGTGGAGAAGGTGGCCGTCTGACTGATGCGTTCAGACAATTTTTTAGTCCGCAGCCCCAGGGTATGATCGGTTCCAGCAACCATCACCAGCGTCTGTTTTACATGGTGCAGGAATACCTAGGGGCAAGATCTGACTTGGACACCTTTCCCACCAAAAATCCTCTGGGTTACTGGGTCTTGAGGATGGATCACTGGCCAGAGCTTGCACAGTATGCAATTGAGTTACTGGCCTGTCCTGCAACCAGCGTTATTTCTACATGCACATTCAGTGCTGCTGGAGGTTTTGTAACCGATCATAGGGTGCGCCTGTCCACCGACTCGGTCGATCGACTGACCTTCATAAAAATGAATCAGTCTTGGATCACCACCAGCTACCAAGCACCTGATGCTGATGTAACCGAATAATTTTTTTGAAATGTCTGATCCCTTCAAGAGTGCCTATGCTGATGCTAAGTGACTATCCTGTTATGCTGAGTGACTATCCTCTTCCTCCTCAATGATCATGCTGATAGCTTGTAAGAATATTTTGGTTCTGGGCGCCGCCACCAGTGGCTAAGGCCCAATTTTTCAGCCCCTGTTTAACAGGGGCGTGTAATTACAATTTTTGATGCAATATTTTGCAAGAAGGGTTCGTTGCTGCACTCAACTAGAGTATTTGTGAGGGGTTGCATTGTTGTGGCACCAGCACCAGTGCCTGCCTAAGGCCCAATTTTTCAGCCCCTGTTTAACAGGGGCGTGTAATTACAATTTTTGATGCAATACTTTGCAGCAGGGCTTGTTCCTGCACTCCAACTAGAGTATCTGTGAGGGGTTGCAGTGTTGTGGCACCAGCACCAGTGCCTAAGGCCCAATTTTTCAGCCCCTTTTTAACAGGGGCGTGTAATTACAATTTTTGATGCAATATTTTACAGGAGGGCTCATTCCTGCACTTCAACTAGAGTATCTGTGAGGGGTTGCAGTGTTGTGGCACCAGTGCCTAAGGCCCAATTTTTCTGCCCCTGTTCAACAGGGACATGTAATTACAATTCTTGATCTAATATTTCACAGCAGAGCCCTTTTCTGCGCCCACCGAGAGTAACTGTGAGGACTTACAGTGTTAAGGCACCAGCCCCCCTACCACCAAAGGCCCAATTTTTCTGCCCCTATTCAACAGGTGCATGTAATTACAATTCTTGATCTAATATTTCACAGCAGGGCCATCTCCATCTCCCACCAAGAATAACTGTGAGGACTTGCAGTGTTGTGGCAACACCACCACCACCACCACCAAAGGCCCAATTTTTCTGCCCCTGTTCAACAGGGGTGTGTAATTACAATTCTTGATCTAATATTTCACAGCAGGGCCCATTCCAGCGCCCACCAAGAGTAACTGTGAGGACTTACAGTGTTGTGGCACCAGCACCACCACCACCAAAGGCCCAATTTTTCTGACTCTGTTCAACAGGGACATGTAATTACAATTCTTGATCTAATATTTCACAGCAGAGCTCATTCCTGCGCCCACCAAGAGTAACTGTGAGGGCTTACAGTGTTGTGGCAACACCAACACCTAAGGCCCTAATTTCTGCAGAGTATATAGGGCAGGCCCCTACTTTCAAACATTCAACTTACAAATGACTCCTACTTGCAAACGGAAGGAGACAACAGGAAGTGGGATGAAATCTACCCCTAGGAAGGGAAATTCTCTCCTGTAAGAGTTAATATGGGAAAAACGTGTCTCCTTTCCACTGATGCTTTATCACCAATCCTTGTTTCACTAAAAACCCCAAATTGTCAAAAAACATTTGTCATTGGGACAGAAAGTGAGGTAAAATCTTCTGAAGAGGTGCACAGACACTATAACAAATGTCATAGGGGTGATAACCCTTCCCTATGTTTTCCAAAAAGCTTAAAATAGATTTTTTGGCTGGAGCTAAACACGTTAAAAATGTACCAGTTCAAAATTACAAACAGATTCTACTTAACAACAAACCTACAGTCCCTGTCTTGTTTACACCGCCTGTATACTGCTGTACAGAGTATATAGGGCCTGGTGGCCCCACACCTTTCCTTTTTTTAATTTGGGTGCGGGGTTCCCCTTAATATCCATATAAGACCCAAAGGGCCTGGTAATGGACTGGGAGGTACCCATGCCGTTTGTCTCACTGATTTTCATCCATATTGCCAGGACCCGACATTACATTAAAGCCGCAAGCAGTTTTAAATGACTTTTATTTCTTTAAAAATGACATTTTGTGCAGGGACTGTTCTAAGCAGGGAAACACGCGTCACTTTACAGGCATACTATAGACACCCACCAGGTACGATATTTAAAGGAATATTTCACTTTTTTTTTTCATTTTAAGCATCATTAAAATCACTGCTCCTGAAAAAACGGCAGTTTTTAAAACTTTTATTTGCATTGATACATGTTCCCTGGGGCAGGACCCGGGTCCCCAAACCCTTTTAAGGACAATACCATGCAAATTAGCCTTTAAAATTAGCACTTTTGATTTCAAACGTTCGAGTCCTATAGACTTCAATGAGGTTCTAACGTTCGTGCAAATTTTTGGTCCGTTTACAGGTTCTGGTGCAAACCGAACCGGGGGGTGCTCGGCTCATCCCTATTCTTGAAGAGCTAGTTTAATAGCGAGTAGCTCACGGTCCCCAATGGTATAGTTTTTTTCCACATCAGAAAACTTCTTGGAAAAGAATCCGCAAGGCTGAGACTTGCCCTTCTGAGCTTGGAGTAGGACGGCACCGACTCCTACTGAAGAGGCAACAACCTCCAAAGAAAAGGGTTTTTTTAGGGGTGTAGGAGAATTGGGGCGGAGAGGAAGGCTGCCTTGAGTTTGAGGAAAGCATCAATGGCTTCAGGGGATCAGAGAAGGGCATTGACACCCTTGCGGGTGAGAGATGTAATAGGGACCACCAAGGTGGAGTAGTTACGAATGAATTGGTGATAGTAATTGGTGAACCCCAAAAAGCATTGGGTGGCTTTAAGACCAGAGGGCTGGGGCCACTCAGAGGTGGCCTGAAGTTTGGCTGGGTCCATGAGGAGGCCCTGTGACAAGATTATGTAGCCCAGAAATAGAACTTGTGTTTGTTCAAATAGACACAGTGGCGGCACAGTGGTGTAATTGGTAGCACTCTAGCCTAGCAGTAAAAAGGGTTGCTGGTTCGAATCTCAAACACGACACTACCTGCCTGGAGTTTGCATGTTCTCCCTGTGCCTGCGTGAGTTTCCTCTGGGTATTCCGGTTTCCTCCCACACTCCAAAAAACATGCTGGGAGGTTAATTGGCTTCTGTACAAAATTGGCCCTAGTAAATGAATGTGAGTTGGGGACCTTGGATTGTGGGCTCCTTGGGGGTGGGGACTAATGTGAGTGTGTGTGGAGCGCTGCATAAATTGACAGCGCTATATGGGTACCTTAAATAAATAATGTATAATGGAGGAGCATCTTCATGAAACCCAATGTGCAGTGATAGGGACAATTGTGGACACACACCTACACACTCAGGTTGAACTGGATGGACTGGTGTCTTTATTCAACCTTACTAACTATGTAACTATGTAACATTTCTCCAATTTTGCATATAGACAATTGTCCTGTAGATGCTGTAGCACAGCTTTCACATGAAGATGATGGGTAAGTAAGTCTGGTGAGAAAATAAGAATATCATCCAGATATACAATAACACAGACATACAGAAGGTCGCGGAAGATCTCATTAACCAGACTTTGGAAGACCGCTGGGGCATTGCATAAGCCAAAGGGCATCACAAGATATTCATAATGTCCGTCCCTGGTGTTCAAGGCAGTCATCCATTCATCTCCTTCCCGGATTCTTATTAAATTGTAGGCCCCTCTAAGATCCAGTTTGGTCAAAACATGAGAACCTCGCAGTCTGTCAAAGAGTTCCAAAATTAAAGGAAGAGGGTATCGGTTCTTCATGGTGATGGCGTTAAGGTCCCTGTAGTTGATGCATGGACGGAGTGAACCATCTTTTCACTTCGCTACAAAGAAGAACCCAGGTCCAGCATGTGAGTTTGATTTCCTGATTAAACCCTTTTGCAGGTTTTCCCGAATGTATTCAGACATGGCTTGTGTCTCGGGGATAGATAGAGGGTAGACTCGGCCTCGGTGAGGAGAGGTCCCAGGTAACAGATCAATGGAGCAGTCATAGTCTTTGTGAGGAGTAAGACAATCAGCGGACGTTTTGCAGAAAATATCTCGGAAAGATTGATATTGGGAAGGCAACATGGTAGTTGTGGAGGTTGCAGCCAGAGGAATGGAAGGAGGAGGTAGCACCTTGCAAATACATCGTTGCTGACATGGAGGACCCCAAGCCAATACTTGTCCAGAATTCCAGTCAAGATGAGGGGAGTGTTTCTGCAACCATGGAAGGCCCAGGATGATGGGACTGCAGGATTTAGGCAGAATTAGGAAAGAGATCTCCTCATCATGCAAAACCCCAAGCGTAAGACAATAGAAGGGGTTTTAAACCGGATGGGGCTCATAGGCAAGAAGGAGCCATCTACTGCAGTCACGGAAAGGGGTATAGCCAAGGCAACAAAGGCAATGCCCAACTCGGAAGCTAAAGATTGTTCAATGAAATTCCCGGCAGCACCAGAGTCCACGTATGCAGAGAGTTGATAGGCATTTTGAGCCCAGTGGATAGCCACAGGAAGGGTGAAACGAGGGAAGCGGACAAAATTAAAGGATCAGTCTAGATCACTTCCCTCCGAGTGACCTAAACCCTGTAGTTTCTCGGACGGACTGGACAGGAGTTCAAAAGATGTCTTTCATCGCCACAATAAAGGCACAAGCCCAATCCCATGCGTTGGGCACGTTCCTCAGGAGTGAGGCGAGTTCGCCCAAGCTTCATAGGTTCTTCCAGCGTGTGAGAGGTCATTATTCCATTTGAGTTTAGCGGCCAGTGTACGGAATTGAACTGCGTATTGGCCAACTGTCATTCCTTGCTGATGAAGATGAAAGAGGGCCCCAGCAGCGAAGACACTCTGCCGGGCTCATCAAAATTTTTGCGGAATGCATCCAAAAAGAGCTGGAGTTCAGAGGTGACAGAATCGTGTGATTCCCAGAGTGGGTAGGCCCAAGCTAGAACATCACCAGAGAGGAGAGAGATATATGGGACTTTGGTGCGATCAGTTGAAAAATGGTGGCTGTAAAGTTCAAAGTGGATGGAACACTGATTAATTAAGCCCCGACAAGCCTTAGGGTAACCAGAAAAATGAGGTGGTGGCTCATGGCTTGAGCAAACTGTCACGGTACTACTTACAGTGAGCACACAGGCGAGCAGGTGACATGGGATCCCCCAGGGCGTGGAGTCTAAGGTCCAGCTGGTATTCTGCCAGGGACCCCCTCACGAGGGTTTGGGCTTAGCTGCGTGCTGACCCCAGGTCACGACCCCAGGGTTCACCCCGCTCGCTAGGGAAGTACCAGAAGACACTGTCAGACAAGGATGGATGGATGGATGGATGAAGCAAAGGAGAGCCAGAAAGCAAGCCAAGGTCAGGGCGGGCTGCAGGGATTCACTGTTTTCACCTCCACTCCACCGCGTACATTATGTGATTTATCCTTGTACTTAAGTGAGTAGATGAACGATACGTATTACACAAAATCTGCAGGTTGCACTATGGAATGCTTGCTTATCCCTTACTTACCTTATTTATAGCTTGGCCCATTTGGGCCTTTGGTTGATCACGCTGTGTGCACCCCTGGGAGCCTATCACCTTGGCCCTGGCGGATACCTAGAGCCCTTGGGAATTGAAGTGGTGACCATTTAAATACGGCGGGCAATATCTTGATTCATGTTTTTTTAATAAAATTTTTTACTTTATCAATTTTTGTCTTTAATATTTCAGTACCTGAAAAATCCCCTCAAAAAACTTCTGTCTCTATTGTCTATTCAGGGATGTTAGTGCTTGTTTAGAATTTGTTACCAACCCATAACACCACCCCTTTTCTATATTTATAGATGTTATACCACAATTAGCTCAATTTTGGATTGGTGACATTATCAAATATATATATTCTTTTGAAAAAACTTTTTATGTTAATTTATAATCTAAATGTTGAGCCATACTACTGAACAATAATTATCTTGTTGTGTGATTATATTTACAAAAGTACTTCTGTTATAGTAATTTTAATTGAGATTTTACTATTTCTATTTCCTATTGGCTACCCCACACAGAAAACACCCCCCACCCCCTATTACAATGGCAGATTTTTGTGGGCAAGCCTGGGATGGCCTAATAAAATTCAAGAATCACAAAATACCTCTGGCGTTAAGAAACAGGATCTAGACAGATCCTTTGTAAAACTTCAACGCCTTTTGGAGAAAAAGGTACGGGTCTCCTGGCACAAAAAATACTTTGAAAAATATCTAGACAACAAAACAATTCCTTGGGGGTTGAGAATCCAGATTTTGATGATAGTCTCAAACTTGTTTGGGAATCAAACCTACTAACATGTTCACTAAAAATTATTTCCCTCCTGTGTTCTCAGTATGACCATGAGATCTCGGTTCTCGATGAACAGATACAGAGGTGGGTTGCCGATCATTCTTCAGTTCCAACTTCCACTGTGTTTGTTCAAAAGGAAAAAAAGAGGTCAAGGAACATATTGAGAAATATACATTTGAGATTATCAAAGGAAAGGAAACCAAATTCCTGCGTGATCAAGCCGCACATGATGGAGGTTATGCATACAAATGGAATCACTTTACACAATCTAGACATTACACTAAAGAAAGCGGTTTTGTATCAAGAAATATAGATGTTATTATTCATAACTTATCTTCTGCTTCCTCCATTTCTTCTAGTCAGTCTATTATCTACCATTACCTGTTTGAAGACAGAGTACCTAAAAAAAAGAAAGGGAGATCACGACACACAATCACTGGAATCGTTCATGCGCACTTTCAGAGTCACACACAATCGTCGACCTGTAGATCGTCCAAAAAATTCCCAAATCATGTCCTCCTACACCATTGCACCCTTCTTCCAAAGCTTCATCTGGCACCTTCACACCGGTTATGAATATTGCCACTAATTCTTTACGTTTCTATCTCTGCCTGCTATTCCCAATGTCTCTACCAAGGTAGGTGAATTCAAGACCATGTTTGCTTCTCCAAACTTAACACATTAAACAGATCCTAAACTTGCACCCACTTTTTTTTAGTGAAACCACCCGAAACTCTAAGTCCCCCCTTAGACAGGTAAATTGCTCAGGATCAGAGCAAACAACCAAATTTGGAAAAGTTTTGTTTCAATGTTTTTATTAAGCTTTTCAGGTTCACAGAAACAAAACAATGCAGCAGTAATATGTTGTGTACATGGTAAAACATGAAAAGCACCAAAACATTAGGATTGCAATGTAAGATAGCCAGTAAACAGGTCTTCATAGAGTATATGCATGTGGCTCCACAGGTGTTTAAATAGTTGAGGAACGGGGGTAATGTATTCGGGAGGACTATATATGGGAAATGCAGATAAACCATATATGCCACCCTGACACCCAAACACCCCTATTGGGAACTTACTGTGAGTGGGTTGGGGCAATGATTGTTGGTATTTGTTTTCCCATCAGATTTGGTTTACTAATGCCTCGTTTCCACTGAGTGGATTGGTTCGGGTCGGTACAGTTTGAATGGCCTAGAATGGTCCGGTCTATTCTGGTAAGCGTTTCCACTGCAAGTGGGACCACAAGGGGCCATACATTGTTTAGAAAAAATGCCTCAGCACAGCAGAGGGCTTTCTGTCAGCCAATCAGTGGAATGTATAGTAGCTCCGCCCTAACCGAACCGTTCCATTTTCTATGGCCCCACATCTGAAGCAGGACCCTGAATGGAGCGGTACGGTTTGGTTGTATGGGCCGCTTTCATAATGGAAACACCCAAAATAGCATACCATACCGAACCGAACCAATCCGCACAGTGTAAAGGAGGCGTAAGAGATTTAAATGAGCCACTCCACTTTTATGGATTCAGTTCGTAACCAATTCCTCATATGGTGGGGATAGCCAGGGATAATACCCAAGTGACCTTGTATAGTATAACTACTGGTCGGAAGATTTGGAAAGTATTAGGTTTACCTAGGAGGCTTTGATTATTGTTCAATGGAAGGTGAGGAAAAAAGGGGGGTTGTCTGCATGGGTCTCCCCATGTCAAATCATCAAGGGTTAATAAAAAGATTGAGGAATTCTGCAGATTCTTTAAAGTGTAAACAGCAGGCCCAGGTAGTTTGATATTTCGTTGGGGTCTCTTTAGTTTGGTGAATTATGGCTTCCATTTCCGCTATTTTCTCTATGCGGGGGAGACATTTGGAAATAATGGGGGGGGGGTTAGTATTCCTCCAATGTACAGGTATGCATTGTTTGGCAGCGTTGATGAGGTGATGGGTGAGAGATTTTTTTGTAAGCCAAATGGGGTATGGATGTGTGATGAAGCAGGTATTGAGCCAGGGTAAAGTCTGGAGTGTGGGTTGTTATGTGAGCGGTAAGGCGATGTACTTCTTTCCAAAAAGGTTGTATGGGTGGGCAGTCCCATCATATGTGGATCAAGGAAGAACAATGGATTTAAAAATAAATATATTTTATTGATAAGTCAAAGATAGATATATATATATATATATATATATATATATATATATATATATATATATATATATATATTTATTTATATTTGTTGTTATTTTGTATTTTGACACCCCCTTTTTCTATGTCACTGTTGTTATTAATGAGTCAGTTGCAATTGTTTCATTGTTCTTCTATGACATCTAGTTGCCTTAAAAGTCCCAACTTTCGTATGGGGGACCCCCAATATGTAAATTTGCATTAGGGATGCTGGCAACAATTTTGTTTACTTTTGGTAAAACATTAAATTGAGAGCCATATGTGGATCAAGGAGCCTGAGGCTGACTCACATCTCCAGCAAAGCAGGGATACACTGGGGTGGTATTTTTGGATCTTGTCGGGGGTCCTGTACCATCTAGAGTAGATCTTGAAATTATTTTCTTGTGCAGCTATGTTGATGGATCCCTTATGGATATGGTCATATATTCGCTCCCATTCTTCCTTATGCAGATCTAGCGTAAGATCTCTTTCCCATTGCTGGCTGATTGGGTTTGCCTCGGGATCGCAGCTTAAGAATAGGAGCGAATATATGGCCGGGACCAAATATCTTTGGGGTTCATTGCTAGTACATATCACTTCAAAGGGAGTGTAGTCTCTGTGCCATTTGGCGAGGGGTTTGGAGCTATTGAGGAAGTGTCTGATCTGTAGGCATTTAGGAGGGCATGGTGTCTGATCTGGAGGTAAGAAGGGAATGGTTCACTCAGAGAATCTGGAGGAGAGGGCTTGGTATGTTAGAAGCTGGTCATTATGAAAGAGGGGGTCTGCTCTAAGTGAAAGTTCGTGGTGAGGGTTATTCAGGTTGCACTCTGAGAGACCAGGAGGGAAGTCAGGGTTCTGATCTATAGGGGTCAAGGTTCCAGATGAGGAGGCTAGATTGAGTTTCTTGCATTAAATCTTAAAGGTGAGTAGGGTAGGGCCTATTAGCGGGTGGGTAACGCTTTCTTTGGGGACCATTTTCTGTTCGATCCATGGTAGGTGAGAGATAGTATCTGGGCGAACGAGTCCTCAATTTTAATCCAGTCCTTTGTGTTTGTATGCCAGTCGATTATTCTTGTTAGGTGGCATGACCAGTGGTATTTGTGAATATCTGGAAGTCCAATTCCTCCTTTCAATTTAGGGAGTACCAGTCTGTCCCAGTTCAGTCTGGGGGTGTTGGAGGACCAGATGAAATTTCTACAGAGCCATTTATATGTTGTAAAGAATGTTGAGGGGATTTTGATTCGTAGGGTTTGAAATAGATATAGGATTCTGGGTAGGATATTCATTTTTATGCCCTCCCAAACCAATAGAAGGGGCCCATGTTCTATTTGTGGAGGTCCTGCTGAATAGTTGTAAGAATGGGTAGAAAGTTTCTGGAGTAGGGAAGAGCCAAACACCCCCCCTGTTCGCTTCGCACCAGAACATGCGAACAGGCAAAAAATTTGTTCAAACACGCAAACACCGTTAAAGTCTATGGAAAACGAACATGAATAATCAAAAGTGATAATTTTAAAGGCTTATATGCAAGTTATTGTCATAGAAAGTGTTTGGGGACCTGGGTCCTGCCCCAGGGGACATGGATCAATGCAAAAAAAAGTTTTAAAAATGGAAGTTTTTTCGGGAGCAGTGATTTTAATAATGCTTAAAGTGAAACAATAAAAGTGTAATATTCCTTTAAATTTCGTACCTGGGGGTGTCTATAGTATGCCTGTAAAGGGGCGCATGTTTCCCGTGTTTAGAACAGTCTAACAGCAAAATGACATTTCAAATGAAAAAAAGGCATTTAAAACGACTCGCGGCTATTAATGAATTGCCGGTCCGACAATACACATAAAAGTTCATTGATAAAAACGGCATGGGAATTCTCTACAGAGGAACCCCGAACCAAAATTAAAAAAAAAATGATGTGAGGCGTCCCCCTAAATTCCATACCAGACCCTTCAGGTCTGGTATGGATTTTAAGGGGAACCCCGCCTCAAAATTAAAAAAAAAAAGGCGTGGGGGTCCCCCCAAAAATCCACACCAGACCCTTATCCGAGCACGCAACCTGGCAGGCCGCAGGAAAAGAGGGGGGGATGAGAGAGCGCCCCCCCTCCTGAACCATACCAGGCCACATGCCCTCAACATTGGGAGGGTGCTTTGGGGTAGCCCCCCAAAACACCTTGTCCCCATGTTGATGGGGACAAGGGCCTCATCCCTACAACCCTTGCCCGGTGGTTATGGGGGTCTGTGGGCGGGGGACTTATCAGAATCTAGAAGCCCCCTTTAACAAGGGGAACCCCAGATCCCGGCCCTCCCCCCCTGTGTGAAATGGTAAGGGGGTACTTTTGTACCCCTACCATTTCACAAAAAAAGTGTCAAAAATGTTAAAAATGACAAGAGACCGTTTTTGACAATTCCTTTATTTAAATGCTTCTTCTTTCTTCTATCTTCTATCTTCTTTCTTCTATCTTCTATCTTCGTCCAGTTTCTTCCTCCATCTTCTTCTTCTTCTTCTGGTTCTTCTGGTTCTTTCTCCGGTGTTCTCATCCGGCATTTTCCTCCACGGCGCTGGCGTCTTCTTCCCTTTTTCTCGGACTGCTTCGCCTCCAGCATGATGGGAGGCTCCCGCTGTGTGACGCTTCTCCTCTTCTGACGGTTCTTAAATAACGGAGGGCGGGGCCCCCCTCTGGCGCACGGGGACTTGACAGAGACGGAGCGTCAGAGGGGGGCGGGGTCACCAGGTCACCCGGTGACCCCGCCCTCCGTTATTTAAGAACCGTCAGAAGAGGAGAAGCGTCACACAGTGGGAGCCTCCCATCATGCTGGATGCGGAGTGGCCCGAGAAGAATGAGGCCCTTGTCCCCATCAACATGGGGACAAGGTGTTTTGGGGGGCTACCCAAAAGCACCCTCCCAATGTTGAGGGCATGTGGCCTGGTATGGTTTAGGAGGGGGGGCATGGAGACCCGACGCTTTTTTTTTTTAATTTTGGCGCGGGGTTCCCCTTAAAATCCATACCAGACCTGAAGGGTCTGGTATAGATTTTGAGGGGGACCCCATGCCATTTTTAAAAAAAAATTTTGGCCGGGGTTCCCCTTAATATCTATACCAGGCCTGAAGGGCCTGGTATGGAATTTAGGGGGACCCAATGTCATTTTGTTTTGTTTTTTTGGTTCGGGGTTCCCCTGTGGGGAATTCCCATGCCATTTTTATCAATGAACTTCTATGTGTATTGTCGGACCGGCAATTCATTAATAGCCGCGAGTAGCTTTAAATGACTTTTTTTCCTTTGAAATGTCATTTTGCTGTCAGACTATTCTAAACACGGGAAACATGCGCCCCTTTACAGGCATACTATAGACACCCTTCAGGTACGAAATTTAAAGGAATATTACACTTTTATTGTTTCACTTTAAGCATTATTAAAATCACTGCTCCTGAAAAAATGGCCATTTTTAAAACTTTCTTTTGCATTGATCCATGTCCCCAGGGGCAGGACCCAGGTCCCCAAACACTTTTTATGACAATAACTTGCATATAAGCCTTTAAAATTAGCACTTTTGATTTCTCCCATAGACTTTTAAAGGGTGTTCCGTGGCTTTCGAATTTGCCGCGAACACCCCAAATTGTTCGCTGTTCAGCGAACTGGCGAACAGCCGATGTTCGAGTAGAACATGAGTTTGACTCGAACTTGAAGCTCATCCCTATTCTGGAGTATAACTCGGATAGGCGAGTGGGGATCTGGACACCTAGGCATGTGATAGCATGGGGTTCCCAACCAAAGGGAAAGTTAGTTTGGCATTGCGTCACAATGGCTGTGGGTAGGGAGACGTTTAAAGCCTTGGATTTTGTGAAATTGATTTGGACGTTAGAGAGTGTTTTGAAGAGAGCGAAGTCTTTAAGTAGGTTGGGTATGGTGATTATAGGGTGTGTAAGGAATAGTAGAAAATCTTCTGCATAGGCCGCTATTTTGCAGTGTTTGTTTTTAATGTCAATTCCTTTGATGTCGGGGTTGTCTCTTATTCTGCGTAGTAGGGGTTCCATGGTAAGTACAAAGATGAGGGGGGATAATGGGCAACCTTGGAGTATGCTGTTCAAAATGGAGAAAGTGGCCATTGACTCAGATTTTTGCTGTTGGCAATGAGTAGAGAACGAGTTTCAGTTGAAGCATGCGATCTGGCAACCCCATCGCCTTTAACACTGCTGTCATGTAGTCCTATGCCACTCTGTCGAATGCCTTCTCCGCATCGAGAAATAGTAAAGAGCTTGGTTTTGAAGACGTTGATAGCCAGTGATGGATGTTGATAGTTAACCTTTCCTACTACTGTTTATCAGCTGAGGAAAATCAAGTCCTTCAATTAGGATTAACTTTTTGCCCTGATAGCTGTGCTGACAGATTTACTATTATAAAACATATCCATCTGTTTGCACGTAGGCTCATGTTTAAGATCCTATATGATAAACCCGATCAGTCTTCTGCAACTAATTAATTTAAATCCTCTGATGATGGCGAATATACCATGCAGGAACTACGTGCCATTGGGGATTTGATGGATCTTTGAGAGGAGTGTCACACTACGGCGGATAGTGGTTTATCCTCTGACAACCCCGGGCCAGAGGTGTCTGCTGATGTGATTTTTCCCCCACCATCCACCTTTAGGTCCAAGTCCCGCAACTTTCCATTGCAATGTAGCAACCCAACTATATGGGCGTTCGTCCAACAAACTACCAAAGGAATTGAAAAAGCAACTTGGTCCAAAACAAAACTTAATAATCTTTCTAGTTCTCAAAAACTGGCATTGAACTCCCTACAAACTAACTCGCAATTAATGATAAAACCTGCTGACAAGGGTGGTAACCTGGTGATTATGGATACTGAACAATATGAATATATGTGCATGCAAATTGTGAAAAATAAAGATTTGTACAGACCCATTACAAAAACAGTTCTAGATAATACTGAATATTACAATATCATCTTTAAGGCCTTTCGGCAAGGTACTATAGGTAAAAACACTTGGAATTTCCTCTACACTAAGGACCCAGAACCCCAACACTCTATGCCTTACCAAAAGGTACACAAATTTTTGACCCAGCCCCCTGGCAGACTGATTGTCAGAAACCATGAATCAGACCGAGACAGAAGTACTTACACTTGTTTAATAATAATAAAAAGGTAAACAGAGTAAGCGTATTAAATACATAGCCAGAGTTCAGTAACCAGATCGGGTAGTCAGCTGATGCCAATGTCAGAGAGCCAGAGATCAATGTAGTAGTACAGCAAGCAGGATCAGGAGCCAGAAGGCACGTCATCTGAGCAAGTCTTCAACAGGAACGCAGTAGAAAGTCTCTGAGATGTGAGCAAAGGCGAAGGCAGAGATGAAGTAAGCTGGACGGCTTTAAGCAGGCATGACTGACGAGCAGATCATCAACAGCTGAGTCACTGTGGAGAGAAAGGAGCTGGCAATTAGCCGACAGCTGAGGGGCCAGCTCAGAGAAGGAAGGGCTGAGCCCAGCCCTGACAGTACCCCCTCCTCAATGACCCCTCCCCCTCGGAGGACCACCAGGCTTGAGGGGAAAAGGTCTATGGAAATCACGGAGGAGGACAGGGGCATGTACGACCGAAGATGAGACCCAAGACCGTTCCTCCGAACCATACCCCTTCCAATGCACCAGGTACTGTATGCACCCACGGAACCTACGGGAGTCAACAATGGATTGTACTTAATACTCCTCATGGTTCTCAACCTATATAGGGTGAGGACGTGGCACCAGGGTGGTAAAGCGGTTGCAGACCAAAGGTTTCAATAAGGAGACATGAAACACATTAGAGATGTGCATACTAGGAGGAAGGTCCAATGCGTAAGCCACTGGGTTATTCCGGCGAAAGATACAGAAAGGCCCAAAGAAGGAACATGAAGCTGGAGGTTGCAAGATGACAGCCAGACTCTGTCCCCAACCTGGTAGGAAGGCGCAGGCAGGCACCTGTGAAGGATACGGAAAGGCCCAAAAAACCGAGGTGTGAACTTCAAAGAAGGAACATGAAGCTGGAGGTTGCGAGATGACAGCCAGTCTCTGTCCCCAACCTGGTAGGAAGGCGCAGGCAGGCATCTGCGGTCAGCATGGAGTCTGTACCTATCATTAGCATGTTGCAAAGCCTCCTGGACTTGTGCCCAAGTGGAATAAAGGCCACGGAGATGCTCCTCTAATGCAGGAATACTCTGCGGAACAAACGAGGCAGGCAACATGGAAGGTTGGAAACCATAGTTCGCCATAAATGGGGAAAAACGGGAAGCTGAATTCAAGGCACTATTGTGAGAAAACTCCGCCCACGGTAAGAGGTCTGACCAGTTGTTATGATGGTCAAAAATATAGCAATGTAAGAATTGCTCCAAGGATTGATTGGCTCGTTCTGCTGCCCCATTAGACAGCAAGTGATACGCAGAGGAGAAAGCAAGCTGAATACACAACTGTGCACAAAAGGCTCGCCAGAACCAGGACACAAACTGACTACCCCTGTCTGAGACAATCACCTTGGGTAGCCCATGTAAGCGGAAGATCTCCCGAGCAAAAATAGAAGCCAGTTCCTCAGAAGTAGGCAACTTCTTGAGTGGAATACAATGCAACATTTTCGAGAACTGGTCAACCACCATAAGGATAACTGTGTTTCCCCGGGAGTTGGGTAACTCCACAATGAAATTCATAGACAGGTGGGTCCAGGGCCTCTCTCCATTGGATATGGGTTGTAGGAGGCCCACTGGAAGGTGTCGTGGAGTGTTACTCTGAGCACACACGGAACAGGCATACGAAGGCGGTAACATCAGCACGTAGACTAGGCCACCAGAATTGTTGGGAAATGGCCCAAAAGAGTTGATTTTTACCCAGGGTTGCTAGCATCCTTGGGAGAATGGTAAGTCTGGAGCATGGCAGTATGGAGACTCTCGGGAACAAGGCAGCGGTCACAAGGTTTCTCAGGAGGTGCATTGACCTGAGCAGCAAGAATTTTGTCACCCAAAGGAGAAGTAAGACTGGTGCGAACTGTAGCCAGAATATGATCAGGAGTAATCACAGGAACCGGAACCGACTCCATCTTGGAAGTGGAGGAAAACTGTCATGACAAGGCGTCAGCCCTTACATTCTTAGTACCGGGTAAGAATGAGACAATGTAATTAAAACTTGACAAGAAAACAGCCCATCGCACCCTTCTGGGAGAGAGGCGCTTAGCCTCAGGCAAGAATGTGAGATTTTTATGGTCAGTAAGAGAACTGGCACAGTGGTACCTTCAAGGAGATGTCTCCATTCTTTCAGGGCTAAAATGATTGCCAACAGCTCTCTATCACCAATCTCGTAATTGCACTCTGCCTTGACAATTTGTTGGAAAAGTAGCCACACGGATGCATAGCGCATTCAGAGTTAGGACGTTGAGACAGAAGTGCGCTAACTCCAGTCTCGAAAGCATCAACTTCTAGGATAAAAGGCAACATAGGTTCAGGGTGTGCCAACACAGGAGCAGAAACAAAGGCAACCTTGAGACTCTCAAAGGCCTTAATGGACTCCGGAGACCAACTCTGTGGGTTACCATTAGGGATGAGCCGAACAGCCCCCGGTTCGCTTCGCACCAAAACTTGCAAATGGACCAAAACTTCGCACAAACGTTAGAACCCCATTGAAGTCTATGGGACTCAACGTTCAAAATCAAAAGTGCTAATTTTAAAGGCTAATTTGCATGGTATTGTCCTAAAAAGGGTTTGGGGACCCGGGTCCTGCCCCAGGGGACATGTATCAATGCAAAAAAAAGTTTTAAAAATGGCCGTTTTTTCGGGAGCAGTGATTTTAATGATGCTTAAAGTGAAAAAAAAGTGAAATATTCCTTTAAATATTGTACCTGGGGGGGGTGTCTATAGTATGCTTGTAAAGTGGAGCATTTTTCCCATGCTTAGAACTGTCCCTGCACAAAATTACATTTTTAAAGGAATAAAACTGCTTGCGGCTTTAATGTAATGTCGGGTCCCGGCAATATGGATGAAAATCAGTGAGACAAACGGCATGGTTACCCCCCACCCCCCAGTCCATTACCAGGCCCTTTGGGTCTTGTATGGATATTAAGGGGAACCCCGCACCCAAATTAAAAAAAGGAAAGGCGTGGGCCCCGCAGGCCCTATATACTCTGAACAGCAGTATACAGGCGGTGCAAACAAGACAGGGACTGTAGGTTTGTTGTTAAGTAGAATCTGTTTGTAATTTTGAACTGGTACATTTTTAAAGTGTAGCTCCAGCCAAAAAATCTTTTTTAAGCTTTTTGGAAAACATAGGGAAGGGTTATCACCCCTGTGACATTTGTTTTGCTGTCTGTGCACCTCTTCAGAAGATTTCACCTCACTTTCTGTCCCAATGACAAATGTTTTTTGACAATTTGGGGTTTTTATTAAAACAAGAATTGGTGATAAAGCATCAGTGGAGAGGAGAAACGCTTTTCCCATATTAATTCTTACAGAAGATAATTTCCCTTCCTAGGGGTAGATTTCATCTCACTTCCTGTTGTCTCCTTCTGTTTGCAAGTAGGAGTCGTTTGTAAGTTGGATGTTTGAAAGTAGGGGCCTGCCCTATACACTCTACAGAAATTGGGGCCTTAGGTGTTGGTGTTGCGCAACACTGTAAGCCCTCGCAGAGCCCTGCTGTGAAATATTAGATCATGAATTGTAATTACACGCCCCTGTTGAACAGGGTCAGAAAAATTGGGCCTTTGGTGATGGTGGTAGTGGTGCTGGTGCCACAACACTGTAAGTCCTCATAGTTACTCTTGGTGGGCGCTGGAACGGGCCCTGCTGTGAAATATTACATCAAGAATTGTAATTACATGCACCTGTTGAACAGGGGCAGAAAAATTGGGCCTTTGGTGGTGGTGTTGGTGGTGCTGGTGCCACAACACTGTAATGCTGCGTACACACGAGCTGACTTTTCAACGGACTAGGTCCGACGGTCTATCCGATGGACTTTCGGCGGACTTCCGATGGACTTTCCTAACGAACAGACTTGCCTACACACGATCACACCAAAATCTGACAGATTCGTACGTGATGACGTATGACCGGACTAAAATAAGGAAGTTGATAGCCAGTAGCCAATAGCTGGCCTAGCATCAGTTTTAGTCCGTCGGACTAGCATACAGATGAGTGGATTTTTCAACCAGACTCGAGTCCGTCGGAAAGATTTGAAACATGTTTTATTTCTAGGTCCGTCTGACTTTTGGGAAAAAAAAGTCCGCTGGAGCCCACACACGATCAAATTGTCCGATGGAGTCCGGTCCGCCATACCAAGTCTGCCGGAAAGTCCGCTCTTGTGTACGCGGCATAAGTCCTCACAGTTACTCTTGGTGGGCGCAGAAACGGGCCCTGCTGCGAAATATTAGATCAAGAATTGTAATTAAAGGTACATGTCCCTGTTGGACAGGGGCAGAAAAATTGGGCCTTAGGCACTGGTGCCACAACACTGCAACACCTCACAGATACTCTAGTTGGAGAGCAGGAACGAGCCCTGCTGCAAAGTATTGCATCAAAAAATATAATCACACGCCCCTGTTAAAAAGGGGCCAAAAAATTGGGCCTTAGGCACTGGTGCCACAACACTGCAACCCCTCACAGATACTCTAGTTGGAGCACAGGAACAAGCCCTGCTGCAAAGTATTGCATCAAAAATTGTAATTACACGCCCCTGTTAAACAGGGGCTGAAAAATTGGGCCTTAGGCACTGGTGCTGGTGCCACAACACTGCAACCCCTCACAGATACTCTAGTTGGAGCACAGGAATGAGATCTGCTGCAAAGTATTGCATCAAAAATTGTAAATACATGCCCCTGTTAAACAGGGGCAGAAAAATTGGGCCTTAGCCACTGGTGCGGCACCCAGAACCAAAAATATTCTTACAAGCTATCAGCATGATCATTGAGGAGGAAGAGGATAGTCACTCAGCATAACAGGATAGTCACTCAGCATCAGCATAGGGAGTCTTGAAGGAATCTGACATTTCAAAAAAAATTATTCGGTTACATCAGCATCAGGTGCTTGGTATCTGGTGGTGATCCAAGACTGATTCATTTTTATGAAGGTCAGCTGATCGACCGAGTCGGTGGACAGGCACACCCTGTGATCGGTTACAAAGCCTCCAGCAGCACTGAATGTGTGTTCCAAAAGAACGCTGGATGCAGGACAGGCCAGTAGCTCAATTGCATACTGTGCAAGCTCTGGCCAGTGATCCATCCTCAAGACCCAGTAACCCAGAGGATTTTCGGTGGGAAAGATGTCCAAGTCAGATCTTGCCCCTAGGTATTCCTGCACCATGTAAAACAGACGCTGGCAATGGTTGCTGGAACCGATCATACCTTGGGGCTGCGGACTAAAAAATTGTCTGAATGCATCAGTCAGATGGCCACCCTCTCCACCGCTCCTTCTTTGACCGACCAAAGCCTCAGCAACACGTTGTCCAGGAACAGGAGTTTGTAACCTCCCAGTCTCTGGGAACGCGTTGCACAGACCTTTCTGCAAGGCCTCCCGAAGATGTTTCATCCTCTGCTCCCTCTGCGATGGCAAGATAAGGTCCACAACCTTACCCTTGTAACGTGGATTAAGGAGGGTTGCCAGCCAGTAACGATCCCTCTCCTTGATACCACGAATACGAGGATCCTTCCGCAGGCTTTGCAGGATCAGGGAGGCCATGCAGTGTAGGTTTTCTGAGGCATTCGGTCCGGAGTCCTCTGGGTCACTAAGGATGACATGATCCACAGCCACCTCCTCCCAGCCACGTACAAGTCCATGAGTTTCTTGGGACTGTAAATGATCCCTTAAAGACTGCTGCTGATGCTGATTGCCAGGCTCCACCTCCATGCTGACACAATCCTCCTCCTCCTCCTGGTCCTCTTCCTGTGTGATCGGAGGACACGCAGGAACACTGTCTGGGTAAAGGGGGCCTTGAGAGCTAAGGAAGTCCTCCTCTTCCTCCCTCTGTTCTGCCTCTCTGTTAAGCGGTTCTTGGGCAGGTTAAATTCTATTTGGAGGTCAGCCAGCTGAGCACTGTCATTATATGACCTGCAGAAATGCACACAGACTTTCCTGGCCTGCCTCAAGACATCCTGTAAGCCCGGGTACCTGCCCAAAAACCGCTGCACCACCAAGTTAAGGACGTGAGCCAAACAGGGCACATGGGTCAGTTGTCCTTGTCAGAGGGCAGAGAAGAGGTTGGTGCCATTGTTGCAAACCACCATTCCTGGCTTAAGCTAGTGTGGTGTCACCCACCTCTGAACCAGCCCCTGCAGAGCTGACAGAATCTCTGCCCCAGTGTGGCTCCTGTCCCCCAAGCACACCAGCTCAAGCACCACATGGCATCTTTTGGCCTGCGTACTTGCGTAGCCCCTTGAACTCTTATGGAGCACCGCTGGTTCCGAGGACAAATCAGCACAGGAAGAGGCCATGGAGGAAGAAGAAGATAAGGGGGTGGAGGAGAGAGGTGTGTCAGAATCACCAGTAGTAGCATTTTGGAGGCATGGTGGTGAAACAACCTCCAACACTACTGAACCTTGTCCTGTATCCTTCCCAGCTGTTAGAAGAGTCACCCAATGCGCCGTGAAACTTAGGTAACGTCCCTGTCCATGCCTGCTGGACCATGAGTCAGCGGTAATATGCACCCTACCGCTGACCGCCCTGTCCAGCGAGGCCAAGACATTGCCTTCCACATGCCGGTAGAGAGCCAAAATCGCCTTCCGTGAGAAAAAGTGGCATTTGGGAACCTGCCACTGAGGAACCGCACATTCCACAAACTCACGGAAGGGGGCAGAGTCTACCAACTGAAAAGGTAGCAGTTGAAGTGGTAGCAATTTTGCCAAGCTAGCATTCAACCACTGGGCATGTGGATGGCTGGGAGTGAACTTCTTTCTGCGGTGCAGCAGCTGGGGCAGGGAAATTTGCCTGGTACAATCTGACGTCGGTGTACCGATAGCAGATTGCCCGCAAGTACTTGGCTGTGACGCACCTGATTCTATACCTTCATTCCTCTCAGTGCAGGTCTCAGAGAGGACTGAAGGTATAGTGGGGTTGGAGATCCCAGCTGATGAGGAGCAAGGAGAGGTCCTCTTTGTTCTTTGGTGTGGCTCTTTTAGGTACGCTTGCCAACGAACTGCATGGCATGTAGTGCCCAAGCGGGAGATGTTTTGGCCATGCCAGATACGCTTGAGACATATGTTGCAAATAGCAGCGGTGCGATCTGATGCACTCGTCTCAAAAAAGGCCCACACCAAAGAACTTTTGGAATAACACACAGGGACAGCAACGCCCTGCACATGCGGAGCTCTGCGGTGTGATGCAGTCAATGTGCTGCCCTTAGGCTGGCCCCTGGAGGGCATCCTGCTTCTTTGGTGATGTGCCTCCTCCTCCTCCTCTCTCCTATCAGGCACCCACGTGGAGTCAGTGACCTCATCATCCCCTCCCTCCTCATCACTGGAGCAAAGCTAGCAGTATGCTGCAGCTGGGGGAACATGACTGCCAGATTGCTGTCCTTCTTGGGCACCCCCTCTGTCTGAGCTCACGTTACTGCCTTCCTCTAGCTGAGTACCATCATCGAAGCCTTCAAAATGCTGGGCATCCTCCTGGAGCATGTACCCAACACTGTGGTCAAACAGTTCGGGGGACTCCTCAGGAGGACATGGTGGGGCTAGGGAAGGAGTAACTGATGCCATTGAGCCGAGGGAAGAGGCCGCGTTGACAGCTGCTTTCCCAGACAAAGTACCCTGAGCCTGGGTGAGAGAGGATGAGGAGGATGAGGACGGCTTGGTCATCCACTCGACCAAGTCTTCTGCATGTTGCGGCTCAACACGGCCAGCTGCCAAAAAAAAGCCCAAGCGTGTCCCATGGCCATGTGCTGATGAGGATGCACCGTGTCCACGACCAGCACTGTTTAGACGCAGAGCCTGCTTGCCCTCTTTTATTGGCTTGTGACTGTCTGCCTCTCCTTGTTGGCCTTCCAGACAAACTATTGGCCTGCAGTGAGATGTAGCTACACAAAACTGGGATGTATATATATATACCGATTATACTGCAACTAGCAGAATCAACTGTCTGTATTTAGTATTATTAGTATGAGAACACCTGCACTTGTCTTCAGGTAGCTATACTGTAGGTACAACTGTGCAGGGTTACATAGTACACTAACTGGAAATACTTCAAGAGCCTGCCTGTGCTATTAATAGTATCAGAAGAAGCACACAAGCACCTGGCTTCAGGTAGCTATACTGTAGGTGCAACTGTGCAGGGTTATACAGTACACTAACTGGAAATACTTCAAGAGCCTGCCTGTGCTATTAATAGTATCAGAAGAAGCACACAAGCACCTGGCTTCAGGTAGCTATAGTGTAGGTGCAACTGTGCAGAGTTACACAGTACACTAACTGGAAATACTTCAAGAGCCTGCCTGCAGCGAAATGGGGAGAACAAGTTGTGAGGGAGAAGTTCCGGAAACCTGGAAATATGCTGGAGAGTAGGTGGGTGGCTTCTTGAACTTCCTGGGACAGTCACATAGGTAAAGTCCATTTCCTCCACAATAGAGGCAGAGATTGGCTAGGATAAGATGACGTCTTTCATCAGGAGTTAGTGCGGAACGTAACAGGCCAATCTGCTTGGGAACTGATCCAAAGGTGGGTGTACTGGCGGGTCGGCAGGTTTGTGATTGTTCGGACTGTCTCTCCCGCAAATGTCGATCCAGTTGGATGGATAATTGGATGAGAATCCTGATCCTGGCCAACTCATTCTTGAGGGATTCAGAGAGTCCTAGGCGCAACTGGTGTAGTAAAGCTGCCTCATTCCAGGCTGTGTCTGCGGACCACCGCCGGAAGTCCACAGTATAGTCCTCAACTGGTCCCCTACCCTGCTGCAAAGAATGCAGAGCGGCTTCAGCGGTGGCAGTACGCTGGGGATCCTCATAGAGTTGTGCCATAGCTGCCAGGAATGCGTCCACCGTGCAAATGACTGGACTCTTTTGTTCCCATAAATTATGGGCCTAACCTGAGGTTCATCGGACAGCAAAGAGATGAGGAACACGACTTTAACAGTCTCTAAAGCAAAAGTCCGGGGTTGCAGGGCTAGGTACAATAGGCAGGCAGTCTTGAAGGATCTGAACTTTTTCCAGTCTCCGGAGAATCGCTCCAGAACGGGAACTCGGGGTTCTGGAGGCAGGAACATCATCAAGGGAGCCGCAGAGGATTGTTCATGAGCAGATGACTCTGACAGGTGTTGCAACGTATCCGTTAGTTGCAGATAGCCCTCCTGTAACTTCTGAACTGCTTGGGTCAGAGTAGTGGCTTGGTGATACAAAGTCTCTAATGGGGACGCACCTCTGCCAGCCTCAGTCATGGCTGGATTATACTGTCAAGTCTGTAGTGTGAGGTCGGGTTGCTGAGAGGGCGTCCCTTGCGGCTGAGTGCGCGTTTTCCATTCGTCGCCCTCCTTAATCCTGACAAGATTGCATGCTCCTCTCAAATCAAGCTTCGTGAAAATAGTTGCTCCTTTGAGGCGGTCAAATAACTCCGTAATCAACGGAATGGGATAGGCATTCTTAATCGTGAAACGATTGAGACCCCTATAATCGATACAAGGTCTCAGTTCACCAAAAAGAAACCAGCACCAGCAGGAGATGAGGATTTTGTGGATGAAACCACAAGAAATTGCGTCTGCAACATACTCCTCCATGCCCTTATCCTCCAAGACCGACAAAGGGTAAACAAGAGGGTATGGCATCCTACGACCGGTGTGGAGGCAAAGTACCGGCTTGACCTTTGTCAAAGACATCGCTAAAATCACTGTACTCCTCCGGCAGGGAGGAGAGTGAAGAGGTGCACAGGACCTTGGCTACCTTCTGGAAACATCTCTCACTGCACTGTGGCGACCAGGACAGAACCTCAGCACGGAGCCAAAAATATCAAAAGAAGGGTTGTGCCTCTGTAACCAAGATAACCAATAACCAGCGGAAACTTAGGTGAGGAATTAATTTGAAATTGGATTATCTCATGGTGAAGGGCCCCTACGGCCATGGACAACGGAACATGAGTCACATGGGCAGGCTGTAGAGGTCTCCCGTCAAGAGCCTCAATGGCAAGTAGAGTGACTCGCAGCTGCAGCGGAATCGAGTGCTTCGATACAAAGGCAGCATCAATGAACGGGCCTGAAACCCCAGAGTCGATTAGAGCCTGTATCTCGACAGATGACTCAGCCCAAGACAGGGTAACTGAAACCAGGAGCTTATCTTTCTGGGAAACAGGAGACGAAACAATGCCACCTAAGGTCTGTCCATGACAGGACCTCAAGGTTCGGGCGTTCCCTGGACAGGTAGGACAAGACTTCAAAAAGTGACCAGCCTGGCCACAATAAAGCCACAATCTCGCCCTCCTCCTAAGGGCTCTCTCATCTGCAGAGAGACGCGTGAAGCCCAAGTGCATGGGTTCATCTTCACAGACTGACTCAGTACCAGGAGGCATGGGAGGTGAGGGAGGCAAGGGTGGGACTGCAAAGCTCGGAGACAAATGTACAGGAGGCTTGCACCAGCGCTCCTTAAAAGAGAGTTTTTCTCTGAGTCTGCAGTCAATGAGGATGGCAAATGTGTATAACTCGGGCTGCTATCTCAACCTTGATGTTATCCGAGAGACGATGAGAGAAGGCAGCCACGAGGGCTTCATTGTTCCAAACAACCTCTGCTGCCAGAGTACGGAAATCAATGGCATAATTGGCAACAGTTCTCGTACAATGTTTGATGGACATGAGGCTCTTGGCAGCAGAAGCGGAGCGTGCGGGAACATGAAATACCCTCTTGAAGAAAGCTACAAATTCTGGGTAACTCAGGACCACGGGTCTTTGTGTCTCCCATAGAGGGTTTGCCCAGGCCAATGCTTTCTCAGAAAACAAAGATATCATGAAACCTACTTTGCTTCTCTCCGTGGGAAACGCCTGGGGCAGCATCTCAAAGTATATCTCAACCTGGTTGAGAAACCCTCTGCATTGAACTGGATCGCCCCCAAATCGCTGGGGAAGTGGAGCAGAACCAGACATGCCTCTTATAGACTTAATCCTCGAGGCGGGTGCCTGCACATAGACTGGAGCAGCAGCAGGGACGGCCTGCAACACAGGTTGTACCGGAGCAGACATAGTGGAAGATTCCAGGTTAGCCATGCGACTTAGGAGCGTTTATAACGCCAAGGAAAACTGATCGATGCGGTGATCCTGCTCATCTACTGCATTGAACTGGATCACCCCCAAATTGCTGGGGAAGTGGAGCGGAACCAGACATGCCTCTTATAGAGGTAATCCTCGAGGCGGGTGCCTGCACATAGACTGGAGCAGCAGCAGGGATGGCCTGCAACACAGGTTGTACCGGAGCAGACATAGTGGAAGATTCCAGGTTAGCTGTGCGACTTAGGAGTGTTTGTAATGCCAAGGCAAACTGATCGATACGGTGATCCTGGTCATCCAATCTGGAAAAAAATATTACCAACAAGTGGACTGACTGCATTTTCTGAATTCATGGCCTTCACCTACTGTCAGAAACCATGAATCAGACCGAGACAGAAGTACAGTTAATCACACTTATTTAATAATAATAAAAAGGTAAACAGAGTAAGCATAGTCAATACATAGCCAGAGTTCAGTAAGCAGATCAGGTAGTCAGCCAATGCCAATGTCAGAGAGCCAGAGATCAACGTAGTATTGCAGCAAGCAGAATCAGGAGCCAGAAGGGATGTTAGCCGAGCAAGTCTTCAACTGGAACGCAGTAGAAAGTCTCTGAGATATGACCAAAGGTGAAGGAAGAGATGAAGTGAGCTGGACGGCTTTATGTAGGCAGGATATCATCAACAGCTGAGTCACTGTGGAGAGAAAGGAGCTGGCAATTAGCCGGCAGCTGAGCGGCCAGTTCATAGAAGGAAGGGCTTAGCCCAGCCCTGACACCGATAGTGTCTGGCTGTGACTGCTTGACTGAAAATGCCAGAAGTCTCATGGACGACTATCTTAATCCACATGTAGTGGCTCTCACTTCTTATATTAAGGACACAATTGTTTTGCTAAAAACCTTGGAAGGACTCCCTCCCAATACGCTGATGGTTGCCATAGATGTTGAAGGTTTGTACAATACCATTCCTCACGAGAAGGGATTAAAAGTAATCAAAAATCACCTACAAGAAAGATGAAAATTAGCTTCAAGCTATAACCAATTTATTCTTGACCTTTTCAAATGTATTTTACCACGCAATGTGTTGATTTTTAGGTTTTCCCACTACCTCCAGGTGCAGGGGGTTGCGATGGGGACTCAATGTGTCCCAACATGTACCTAGGGGGGTGAGAAAGAGAACTGTTTGCCCATGATGACCTGTCTGAATCACTCAGACATTGAAATGTGATTTGAATTGTTTTCATTTATTTATGAATAACTATTTGTTTATTCAATATTCAATTTCAAACTCAAGTTTAGTTCAATAACCTTAAAAAATGGTAGTAGAACCTGGTTTGTTCTGTAGTGTGTATTTCTTGACGTGGCATATATTTTATTTATTTTTGTTTCTTGTCCATCATGGTTGATATGTCCCCCCGCTCCCCTCTTCGCCATCCCTTGGTGACTTGGTTGTGTCCAGTCTCAGCGGAGGTTTGGTTCCCTCAGGTTGGTGCGAATGTGGCCCCCTCTGCATGTTTTTTCTTCCCCCTCCTGTTCTGCTGTATAGTGGACTCTTTTGTGCCCTCTGCGCCTCTGGCCCGGTGATATGTGTGGAGCCAATAGAAGCACACCCACTGACTGGGGCATGTCAGCGCTCGTTGCATCATCTCCTCCTTCACTGGGCGTGGTGCAGCATGGGTCTTGTAGTAGATGGCACCTTACGCATGTGCAGTAGCCGCCAACCGAGCTGCGTATCTTTATAACGAGGTCACTATTAAAAGCGAAGTTGTATCATCAAGGGTGACCATACTTTGCTCGAAACCTGTACTAGGTAAAAGATATTACTACAAAACAAGCTGTTATCTCACGTTGATACCTTTTATGTCTCTTTCCTTGTCAAAAGAAGTTTATTGAGTATACAATGTTATAAAGATACATAAAGTAAGTTTACAAGGATCTATAAAGTAAGCTCATTGTTTTACAGTAGGGTTTATATAGGTAAATATCATGAAATTTCAAATATTAAACATTGGGTTCACGTAAACCTAAATTAAAGATATATATCATTTCCTTAGTTACTTTTGTAGGTATTTAAATGATTTATACCTACTATACATATTGTTTACAAGTAGAGTGTATATAGGTCAAATAAATTCTGATAATGAGCTTTAATCGTAAGGTGGAGAAAAGGAAAGAGAAAGAAGAAAAAGGGTTGAAAGGTAGAGGTATGGTCCACAAGGTTGTCCCGCTCGTCAGTTTATTATTCTTTTTAGTTCTATTTGAAGCCTTAGAATGGGTGTCTCTGTAAGTCATTTAATCTGTTACCATGGCAACAGGACAGAGTCATTGAAGTTTGACAGGAACTGTTGTTTTATCCAAGGATGCCAAAGTTTTTCAAATTTTGGAATTTGATTTTGATCGATGGCTACCATCTTAGCATGGGACATTGTATTATTCATTCTGTGAATTGTTTCTGCTAGTACCAATGTAGGAGATTTCCATGCCTTGGCCACTGTTTGTTTTGCAGCCGTTATTAGTTGGATCATAAGTTTGAATTGAGAGAGTGTTAACCATTCCGGTTTTAGATTAAGTAAAGTTAAATATGGATCTGGTTGTATTATTTTTTTAAATATTTTAGATGCAATCACGAAGACTTCCTTCCAGAAGGTTTGGATTACTGGGCACGTCCACCATATGTGTAAATATGTGCCTATTTCTGGGCATCCTCGAAAACAAAGAGCTGAGGTATTAGGTGAATATTTTGCCACTCTAGCGGGTACAAGGTACCAGCGAGTTAGGACTTTATAATTTGTCTCCAGTGCTAAGATGTTGGGTGAGGATGACTTAGATGTGAGCCATATGTTAGACCAGTCCGTGTCTTCTAAAGTTCGTCCCAGGTCCTCCTCCCACCTCTGAACGTAAGAGGGTCTATTAAGATTTGCTACTCCATATAATTGATTATAAAGTGATGAAATTGTACCTTTAGCAAATGGATCTTTTGTACAGATTGATTCAAAAATGGATAATTGGGATAATGGTATATCCCCCTTTAGGAATGGTGTATAGAAATTTTTGATTTGGAGATATCTGAATATCTCAGAGTTTGGTAGATCATATTTTTCTCTAAGCGATGGGAATGAAAGGAATGATTTAGATGCTATGAAGTCATTTAGTGTCTAAATGCCTGATGTTGTCCAAGCTTTAAAAGAATTTGGGTAGATCCATGCCGGATAAAAGGCCGGATTTCTGATAAAAGAAAGGAGAGGATTGTGTGGAGATTGTAACTGATATTTGGTTTTTAGTTTATCCCAGAGAGATAAGAAGTGTTTAGTTATGGGATTATGAATTTTAAAGCGGTCTTTAGGATCAAGCCATAATAAATTTGATATTAATAGAGGGTCATTTTCTGAAGCCTCTATAAATACCCATAATGGGATTTCCTGTTTTGCATGGTATTTGGACAGACTGGCCAAATGTGCTGCTCTGTAGTAGTTAGTAAAATTAGGGTATCCCAGGCCTCCTTTATTTTTGGGAAGATGTAGTGTGTGTATAGGTATACGTGGTTTAGAAGAGCCCCATATAAACGAAGTTGCTCTTTTTTGTACTATTCTCAAAAAATAGGAAGGAATTGGAATAGGGAGGACTCTGAATAGATAAAGCAATTTGGGTAGAATAGTCATTTTGATTGCATTAATCTTCCCTATCCAGGATAAAGGAAGTTGCGACCATTGTTTTATTAGATTTGTGATCTGTCTTAATACAGGAGGATAATTGGTTGAGAATAAGTCAGAATGAGATGCTGTTAAATGAATTCCAAGATATGGGATTGATTTTTCTGCCCATGTGAATGGGAGTGCAGCCCTAGCCGGGATCAATTCCATGTTTGTGAGTGAAATATTAAGCACTAGGCATTTCTTAGGATTAATCATAAGGCCGGATAGGGCTGCAAATCCATCAAGAGCTGGTATTAAGTTAGGACCAGAGACCTGTGGTGATGATAGAAAAAGTAATATATCGTCTGCAAATATACATAATTTGTGTGT
>NC_133330.1:143051482-143056482 GCF_042186555.1 Aquarana catesbeiana | reverse complement strand
GAATACTGCCCTGCAGGCCCAGTCTATCAAGGGAGGGGATCCAGCTCTCCTTCATTTGTCATTTTATCTGTTGGTATTCATAGCTCCCCAGACACATGCACACTCATAAAACACCAGTCCCTGACGCTCCCACCACCATGCTTGATAGTAATACTGACAGAGTTTATTTTAGACTTATCACCTGTTTACCACTATACACGTTCGATACCATCTGAAAATAATCCGTTCATCACAGTCTATTCCAAAAAATTTAAAATTAAACACAGATCCAATTACTTTGTCTGATTTTTTACAGCATACATATTTTTTTTATATGTGTTATTTTTATTTATAAAAAAATAAAAAAATATGTAAAAAATATAATCCCTGGTTTTTATATATTTATATATATATATATTACTATTAATTATAATTTAATTCTAAATAATGAATTTTATCCCTTTTTGCTTTTTCAGAACAAAGAGTAAATACTCAATACTGATCTATTTCTTATCTATTTAGAAATGGTAAGTGAAATTGCCAATTTCTAAATTTTAACTATATATTATTTCATAGTGTTTCAAATGCTAACAGCATATTTTTTTTCAATATTATTCTTAGGACAACAATCCAGGATCTGTTGAGTCAAGAGGAAAGAGTAAGTTATATCGCTATTACTTTGAACTAGTCTCATATCTTAGCTTTTCACAAAGTAAAATAAAGTATATAGATTGTTATGATATATATGCATATCATAGAGATATATATATTTTTTTATATTTCAATTTAGATCTTTAAAAAAAATCTTTAAAATTTTTTATTTACAGATCTCACTTTGTCTGCATAATATGTAACATGTTATAAACATTTATGATTTATAAAAATTAAAATTAAATACATAATTTTTTTTTTTTTTTATAGCGTAATATGTTAATACAACAATTATTAGCCAGGTATCCGCCACCAGACATTGATCGTGCATTTCCAAGAAATCCAACGATTCCCTCTTCCACTATTGTTGCTTCTACCTCTGAATCACAAGAGACTTCCGATGACCGAATTGGCAAAACAGACTGGTGTCAGTGTGAATGCTGTATAGCAATGCCAACACAAGTGGAATCGGTGTGTTGCAGAGAGATAGAAGAGGTCCAAGGATGCATCCCCGAAGGAAAAAAATGTATAATTGAAGCAGACATGTTCCGCTCTCAAATAGCAACAGAGGAACACGTAAGACTAATGTTTACGATGTTGCATTTAGAAGGGCTACCAGTTGTGGATGCCGACAACAACCGGTAAGTACTGTAACATCCAATAGAATATATTGATAATATTGTTCTTAATAATAATAGTGACAGTGTGAATTTTATCGTCTTATAAACAAATCTGTTTTTATTAATTTTCATTTTTTTTTTGCAGGAGATCAAGGAAGACCGCCTATCGTGCATTCATAGCATGGATATACGTTTTTTTAGGGAAGGGTAACAGAAGGGTTATCCCAGCATGCGCAGTTAAAGTTGTGCGTCAGATCTTCCCGGATCCTAATGGCACATACGTAGGATTTCTATACTCAGACGACTATGATGCATCAGAAATGGCATTTCATTAAATTTTTATTTTAATCTATAATTTTTTACATACTTTATAATTGAATGTTTATTGTAATATTTGTTTAAATTTTTTTGTTTTTTAATAATTATTATCTTAACAATAAAAACAATTTGTTTTACTAAATCTAACATTTCGTTTATTTGGACATGATTTTTTTTTGGATTAAAAATAATAAACTTCTTGTATTATTTTAAAAAATTCACAAAACAAATCTATTTTATTAACATAATTTTATTTTACATAATTTAACAAACAAAAAAGTATTTCAGATAAACTAAATCACACCAATCGCTATCTCTTAAAATAATATAAAATCCTTCCTAAAATAATTAAAAAAAAAATAACATTTTTATTAACATAATACAACTAGAAAGAAATGTAATGCTTCATTTTGCAGCAGTTGGAAAGCGTGTCATATGTTCTCTCACTGCAACACTAGTTTCCGGCCTTTCCTGGTGCAATGTTTTTAGGCATATCAATATTTTTTGATGTCCACGAACTTGTTATGGTCCCCTCTATAATGGAAATCATATTTGACAGCATTATGTACGTATGTTCATTATTCATTTTTTCAAAAACATTACGCACTATCCATTTTTTCCTACCCTTGGGAAACTCTAAATTTTTCCTTTCAACAAAAATCTCATCACCACTGGCATCCTTTTTTTTTGTCAGAGCAGGTTTCCGTATCACATTATGATTGTGCCATAATGCCGCCAATTTAGTTCTGGCATCCATAGAATCAAATCGATAATGTATTCTTTTAGGACGATATTTTAGAATCATACTGTGATACGTTTCAATGACACCGGTCTGACAAAAAAAAGTGAGATGTTTCATGTCCTTTCCTAATTGGGCATCCAAAACAATTGTGGATAACGCATGAAATGCAGGTGTCTGTTGGCTTAACCAGGGAACAGTCGGAGAATGCACATCGATCTCATCGTGCAAGCATTTGTGTTCTGTATCTCCAATTTTCCATACATGGACATTTACTACATGATGTAGGAGAGATTCCCAAAGAAATTTAAAACGCTCCTCATTTCCTTCACAAGCTCTACTAGACCAATAGAAATGGTTCAGTATGGGTCCAATCCACGGCAAAATTGGACGATAAATTTTTTTTTGAAATTTGCGTCAATTTTCTTTTCAAATTTTTTACGTAATGCCAAATGTCAAAATGATGATTAATATTTTGGTATTTTTCATTTGTTAATAGTTTACGTATGCCAGTGTGTCGATCTGTTCCCACAAATTGAACATCTAATTTTTTACCAATTATACGATCTAAACTTTTTTCAAATCCAAATTTCTCCATTGCAACAGATGAAGTTGTTTGAGACACCTGCACCAACTCGTAATCCACAATTTTTTTGGAAAAGAGATCCATGAAGGTGTATGTTGAGTATTTGGCAGAAAAACCTGGGCTGTCACATTGTCCGTCCCCAACAAGAAACAATGGTTTGTCTTTTAATTCATTAATTACACTGAGATTGTTTTTTTGCCAACTGTAGTCTATGGATTTAAATATGTATTTGTTTTGCGCCATGTTATAAGAGGATTTGCCAAATATCTGAATTCCGCAAAATTCAAAAATTTCACGGACTTTGGTATAGCTACCTCCACTAACACAGATGGATCCAGCCAGCAAAATGTTACCAGCAGGATACTGTTTGATTTTGGGCTGGCTTTCCCATAGTTTCAATTGATGTTCTGCACAACATGTTGAAAAGACAGATACCATTGTTCCGATAATTTTTTTTTCTATTTTTTTTATTTTTGAAAAACAGTCTTCATCAGGACATCTCATTCGATATAGTAATTGATCAAGATTGCTTTCAAAAATAATAAATTTTTTTTCCTTAACCAAATTAAGTGGATATATCAGAGTGTTTTGTGGTTGTGTGTCTTCAACACTCTCACAGAAACTAATGTCACCTTTCTGTGGTGTGTCACAATCCGACAGGTGGAAACTAGGGTCATAATAATATGACAATTTTCTTTTAGATGTGCTTTCTGGACTATCATCCTCAGTCATAAAACGTGACCTCTTCTTTGTCATTTCCAAATTTGGTGTCACGCTAGGTGAGAGTGATAGTGCCATACGGGATTGTGGTTCTGATGTTCTTTCATGACGTAGTGGAGTTGACCCATCAAGAGGTATCAATAAAACTTCATCCAACTTGCAGTATGAATGGTCCAAACTTGTCACTCTTTGACTTGCTATTTTGCAATAACTGTCTTCTGACTCAGACACTGGAAAGTGGAATGGCTCTGTTTGTGTGCCTGCATCTTTCATTAAAACCTTTGGTAACTGGCATGTACATCTTGGGGTGTCAGGCTTTGATTGTGAAGTTTCCGGCATTATGTACATCTTTTGTTTAATTTTATTCAGTTTTTTTTCCCATTTATTTTCAAAGACGGTATCTGTCGCAGTTTCCGTGAAAATAGTAGGGACTGATTCTGGTCTTAATTTTCTATGTTTTTCTTGACCAATGAAACAAGTAGGGTTAAAGTGTGCAGAACACATCCGAAAAATGTTTCCACGCACGTCTTCTTGTATTAATGGAATAAATTGATCAATCATTTCAGACTCCATTCCAGCATTTTCTAGCCAAATTCTAATGTCTTTGCTATCCTTTGGAAATACAAAATACTTTATATTGGTCTGTTTTGGAATATTTGAGTTGTGGCTGCAAAATTTGGCAAAACAGCTAGGCATGTCTATAGAATAAAGAAAAAGAACATGAATAAATGTAACACTAATTAATTTATTTCTTAATTATTAATTATAAAAAAGTAATTAAAATTTTTATATTTTAAAATAAATTTGAAAATAATTATTTTAAATCTTGTTTTTAAAATTATGTACATTCTATTAATACATATATGTATTTAAACTTACCTTCATTTATAGTTTGTATATAAAAGTAAAAATGCTGATAAAAAAAATGTTTGGATAATTATTAATATTTTTGCTATTAATTTGTACTTTATATTTGAATTTCATATAAAAAAAAAATGAAGCGTAATAATTCAAATATATTTTCATATTTTATTTATATTAAAATACAAAATAAAATGTAATACTAACATAAATTAAATTAAAATATACAAATCAATTTTTCTACTTTTAAATATAACAAATGAAAAGATCATTCCAGTATTGAAGATAATTGTATCATCGTGACTGTTTGTCCAAAATTACAAATTCAATTGCAAATAATAAACTGTTCACTGACATTCAAATTTTACCAAAAATTTTTTAGGAAAAAAGAGAAGGACAGAAACACCATCAAAGGTGGGGTGGAGAGGGGTTACGGAGAGAGAATGATAGGGAAGGAAATATAGAGCGTACAGCAAGAGAGGGAGGGGTAGGGGAAAGAAGAGAGACAGAGTGGAAAGAGGGGTGT